>NW_024340692.1:12519762-12717089 GCF_902729225.1 Pteropus medius
GTGTGTGTGTGTGTGTGTGTGTGTGTATGTGTGTATGTATACCACATCTTTATTTATTCATCTATCAATGGACACTTAGGTTTGTTTCCATATCTTGGCTATTGTAAATAATGCTCCTGTAAACATGGAGATGCATATATCTTTTGAATTAGTGTTTTCGTTTTCTCCAGAAGCAGAATTGCTGAATCATTTGTAGTTCTGTTTTCAATTTTTTGAGGAACCTCCATACTGTTTTTTTCTTTAAAATTTTTTTTCAATTACAGTTGACATTCAATATATCTTTGAATTTTTTCGATTGTAGTTGACATTCAATATTATTTTATATTAGTTTCAGTGTACAGCATAGTAGTTAGACATTTATATAATTTATGAAATGATTCCCCCTGATTTCTCAACAGCAAGGGACATTCAATATTAATTTCAGGTGTCTACTGTTTTTCATAGCGGCTGTACGAATTTACATTCCCACCAAAAGTTCACAAGGGTTCCATTTTCTCCATATCCCTGCCAATACTTATTTCTTGTGTTTTTGATAATAGTATTATAACAGGTGAGGTGATATCTCATAGTGGTTTTGATTTGCATTTCCCTAATGATTAGTGTTTTTGAGCATCTTTTCATGTACCTGTTGGCCATCTGTATGTCTTCTTTGGAAAAATGTCTATTCGGATCCCCTGTGTATTTTTTAATTAAATTGTTTGATTTTCTTTTGCTATTGATTTGTTTGAGTTTTTAAAATATATTTTGCATTTAATCTTTTATCAGATACATGATTTGTAAATATTTTTACCATTTTTTAGGTTGCCTTTTCATTTTGTAGATGATTTTCTTTGCTGCACAGAAGCTTTTTTCTTTGATGTATGCACACCAGTTTATTTTTGCTTTTGTTGTGTTTGTTTTGGAGTCAGATCCAAAAATATCATCGCCGAGACTGATGTCAAGGAGCTTACCACCTAGATTTTCTTTTAGGAGTTTAATGGTTTCAAGGGCAGACTCTTAAACTCTGTGTCCTCTGAGGATCTTGCCGGGATATGGTTATGGGTATTGTTAGGGTAGGTCTAGAGTAAGCCTTGCTCTAGATCAAGCTCTTTAGTTTCAATGCATGATCCTTCAGGTGTCTCAGCTGGTACCCAGCCTTGCTGAAAGATTCACAGACTGGAGCATGGCCGGAAGAAGTCTCTTCAGTGGTCTAAGGCAGGGAGAACAGTTGAAGGGACTGGGTTAGAAAAAGACTTGAGTAGGACATGGGAGTGGATGATACATGGGAAGGTCTGTCACTTCACAGGGAGGAGGGATAATATCTTTGTGGCCTTGGGTGCCAGACCTAGGACTGATAATTGGCAACTAAAAGGAGACAATTTTCAGTTCAAAATAAAAGTAAAATTTTTAATTCTTAGAATAATTTAAAGGTGAAATGTCTAGGAAGAGAGTTTGTTGTCTTTAAAGGTAACTCAGTAAAGGTTAAGTGATCCTTGTAGGGAATGTTGAAGGGGTGACTCACGTATCAGATGAGGATTGAATTTAAGGACTTTAGTAGTTCCTTCCAATATAGCATTCTTTGGTTCACTGAAATTGAGTTGTTTAGTAATGACACTAGTCGTTTATTCATTGTAGCACAGTAAAGGAATCCTTCTTTATGTGTTAATGGATAGGGCATGATTTGAAGAAATAGACCTGTATTTGAATCCCTGATTTGCCACATTCTAGCACACTTTCTGAGAGAACTCAGGTGGTTTTCTAAGCCTCAGTTTTTTCATTTTTAAAGTGAGAATGCTTCAATATCCACCTTCTGACATTGTTGTGAATATAAGTATTTGATAGATACCTGACAGACAGTGTGTTCCAGGAATATTTGTCATTAATATTAGTGGTGTTGTTGTGATTACTATTATTAGACAGCTTAAAATTTATATTGGTTATTTCTGTTTCTAAGAATTTATCTTAAAACATATTTTTTTAAAATTTATAAAAAACATTCATGGCTACACACAAAGTATAGCCATAAAAATGTTCATTATGATCCTATAATATGTATATTTATATACATAATTTTTATTATTATAATAAGATAACACCCTAACACTGTTTGATAACCAAAGTTCCTTCTAAGTATGGTGATTATGAGGAATTTTATTTTTATTCTGTTTTTTTCCCCTCCTTAACTCTCTACTATAGATATTGTGTTATAAATTATAACAATACATTTATTATTGTTATAATAAAGCATGTAAGAAAAGAGTTGATTTCTCATCCTCAGGGGTGATTTATCACTAGTTGGTCCCTGGATGGTGAGGCAGGGAAGATGCCAGCATCAGATGGGAATAGAGATGGATAATCTTAAGGTTTCTTTGTATCCTGAAGAATGTTTTTGGGTCAATGAGTGGTACAAATAGTACGTGCTATAGATTAAAAAATGGTAGGGCTCTCTAGATGAGCTTAGGGAGGAGGTGAGCCTGTGGGCCGGGAAAAAGAACTGTATTTTCTAGAATCCTAGACCATGTCTGAAATCCATGAAGGAGTCTGACATCTCTGTGTCTTGGAAAATGCAGCTGTTGGGTATCAGGTAGCAACTTCTATTTTGGGTTTTTAAAAATCCCTGAAATTTTTATTTGTAGTGAGAAACTGAGGAGAAACTGAGTACAGGAAATACAAGGAGTTTCAGAAAGAGCCCTGCTGTGAAACTGCAACAAATGATACCCTAGCTGCTATCAGTTCGCTAGGCACAGTAAACTGTCCCTGATGTGTGTCAGGAGATTTTCCTTTATTTAGAGATTTGAACCACACTTCTAAATCTCATGTATTATCATTTTACAAGCCTTTTCTAAAAGGCCGAAGTATCTGCCCTCAGTTTCTGGACTTCTGCAGGGCAACATTATGAAATTGGAGCAGCTGGATGTTGACAGGTGACTTGAAATTGTGACAATGACAGTTATGACCCAGTGTTGAGCAACAACATCTTGACTGAGGATCAGTTCTTTATTTAGATATCAAGGAAAGTCTTTTATCTGATACATTTTGGACACCAGGGTTTTGTTGGAGGGTGGAGTTTGAGTGGGTGGGAGTGAGGGGTAAAGGGTGGTGGGATGGGTAGAACACACAAGTCTGTAGACATTAACTAGGTGGTGTTATAAACTTCTCTAAAAGAAAGGCAGTTCATTACCTAGCCTTAGAACATGCAGGAAGGCTGGAGACAATGATTTAGGTCTGGAATGCATTGTAGCATCTTGTCTAGGGAAGAAAGGAGAGACTGGCTTTTTTGGGGCATCGGGGAGGCACGAGGATAACCAGGAAAAAAGAAAATAGAGGGATGGCGGGGAGAGAAATAAATGAATTTTAATGCCACTGGCTAACACTTACCATGAGTAAACAGTTCTTGTTAAAGAACACAAAGCTGGTATGGACAACTTAGAAAATTAACTAACTGTTATCTTCATATAGAGTCTCTCGAAAGTTCTTTTCTACTGCAGGTGAATCCTGCCTAAATGAAGAGTACAATATCTGAAATCCAATGAAGAGTATTGCCTAAAAAATATGCTTCCATTATTTTTTCTGGCAGCATTGCTATTGTGGCAAAAGAGCCCCCCAATAACTAAAACCTCAAAATTATCAAGGTTCAGCAACCTGGGTTCTTTGCAAGTGTGGGTCCCCCAAAGTGAGTGGGAGGAAAACTTGTAAACATCATTGACACAATCTCTAGAGAGAATGCTGGACAGTAACTCATTAACCCCCAAAAGTCACTGCTTCTTCAGTACTAAGTGGGGAACAGATGGGACTAGCTTGATGCCCTGTAAATGAATGACTGATTGGCAACTGAGGTTATGCAGACTTCTCCAGCGGATTGTAGTAAAGTGTTGGTAGAGGCTGAGTGTTCACTGGGAAAGCAGGGGTAGTTCAGTGGATATTCAGGGAGTAAGCCTCGAAGGAGAGGGATTAGAGTTCAAGTCTCTCTAGGACAACCCAGCTAACAAAGGTTAAGGAAGGGGCCCGTTTCTACTACTAGAGATGTGTTTCCCATTCCATACCTCCCTCTTCATTGAAACTTAAGCCTCCATGTGATCAGTCAATATGAAGAGGGGGCTGATTACCCAGGAAATCTACTTTTCTGGAGGTAGATGCTCAAATAGAGAAGATCAAGTCATGGCGTTACCTAAGAAGAGTTATAGGGGACCTTTGAAGGCCCCTTTGGGGCCCATAAATTTAGAGTGCATTTACTTTCTACCATCATAGTGGAGTTTTAATGCAACTATAGAATTGGAATTCTGGAATGTTAAAATATAGCCAGGTCTGGACTTGCTTTTGGAAAACATGCTGCTCTCAACCTGTTAGTAATTAGAAGTGATTACTAAACAGCTTCTGTAATAGGTGAGGATTCTATATCTGCCTTAGAAGTCACATAAAAATAGCTCATGGTAAACCTACATTGGTTTTCTCATCCAGGAATCAGAAATAGTTTAAGTCAATAACATTAAAGTAGTTGAAAGTTAAATTTTCAAATAACAACTATAAATGTTATTGAAAACTAATGGATTGCAAAAGGTGAATAGAAATGCAATCTGTTGTTGTTTTTCTTGCAAGCTTCTTAAGCTTGATCTTTGGAATGTTAATGCCAATAATGTAATACAATGAAAGCTCAGGCCTTGGGCCAAGGAGAGGCTTCTGCTCTTTTTAGTTTTTGCTTCCTCATAGTAAGCCTGGCAGCTTCAGAACACACCATCATTTCCTTTCAGAGAACCCAAGTTATTTGCACTGTTTAGGTTTTGCTGTCTATTTTATTGGCGAGGTATTTGCATTTCTCTTAGGAAAGAAAACCAATGGAAAGAGAGATTTAACTATAGAATCAGTCAGTCCAGGGAAGGTCGAATTTTGCTACTTGAGATGATTTTCATTGGGCAAGAAATATTAATTAGGCAGTAGTGACACCACCTGGTCTTCTTGGGAATTTTCACTCAATCAATTTATTGGAAAAATGGACAAATTTTTATTGTGTCTGCTTAAACTGTGTTAGGCACAGTAAAAGCTACATAAGAAATAGAAGTGCCCTGGTCTTGAGGGGTTTATTAACTAAGGAATATAAAAAAACATATATATCCCTCCTCTACTTTACCTCTTCCACCCCTTGCTCCAGAAATTCTGATTCAGGAAGTTAAGAGTGGGAGTGGGGTCCTGGCATCCATATATGTATTTTCTGAGAATTCTGATGATTCCTCAGGTTTAGGAATGATTCAGGAGAAAACTCTAATAATATCCCTGGAGGAATAATCAAGAAATGAGAGAACCAGAAGAATTCAAAGTAAGACCAAGGTTAGCTAGGATAATCAGGGAGGCTTCCATGAGGAGGAGATTCTTGTAGATCTATGTAAAAAAAGTAGAAAGGTTAAAACAATAACAACAATAATAAGGTAATATAAGCAAGGACATATTCTAGGATGGGAGGAAGGCATTTTATTCCCTACACATGCTATGTAATATAATCTGATTTTCCAATTTTATTTCAGTTTCTATTCTAAATTCTAATGGAACAAACAAAATGTTCTTTAACCTGTGCATTCAATACCTAGCATAACCATATTTTCCCAGATTTTACTAAGTGTGTCAGTCAGAGTATGGTCAGAAAAACGGAAACCACTTTTGTTTCGAATAGAGGGAATGCAATATAAATTGTGGTCTTATATGTGTTCGAAGAGATGGAAGAGCTAAAGAGAAGAAGCAAGGGGGCTTGAGAAGCAAAAAGGAGAAAGAATGATACTGAGATTAGTATCTGTAGGAAGCAGCTACCAGCTCCAGGAACTGGGGGAATAAAAGGGAAGAGGAGTTGTTATCAAAGCCCGAGAGCAGGATTCTAGGGTTCTACCTAGCCAGTGCTAGGGCTACAGAGGATAGTCTCCCTGTCCAGCACTGGGACAGCCAAAGAAGGGCAGTTATAGCAGAAGCGTGGATCTCTGACAGGACACAGCTGCTTCTAGGAACATCAGCAGAAGCAAAAGAGTATGAGAAAGAAATAATAGTTCTCTTGCAAAAATTTTATAGAAAACCAACTAGTGAGGGAGTCTGGGAAATGTAATAACCATATCATTTATTCTTTACACTTTTCAGAGCAGTTTCTCATCTCTTAAAAGTCTTGTAGGATTTTTTTAAAAGATAATTTCATGTTTAACATATTTTTATTTATTTCCCACTAACAAACTTTCCACAAATATTGTATGTCATTTTTTTATAAATATAAGGACACTCATATTTTTTTTTTTACTGTTTTCTCACTCACTTGACACTGCCTATCCTTTATGATGAATAGGTTTTTTCCCCTCTGACTTGTGACTTTCCTGAATCTTTCTCATCTTTATAGGTCTCAACAATGCTACCACCTCAAAGACTGTTTATACTGTGATCGTTTCTGTCTATCTTCCTATGTTTTCCTACCAATTTTAGACAGCCTCTTTGACTCTCGGGTTTGTTCATTTTCCTCCATCATCTTCACCACGTGGCTCTTGTAGATCAACCTTAGAGACATTTTGGGAGATCAGACATTGCCGTGAATCCTTCTTTTATCAGTCTGCTTTTGGGAGGATCTGGTCTCTCCTGTCTCAGACTATACTGGCTCAAGTCCTCTATCTGCTTTCTACCAATTTCTTTTTACTTCATTGTCTTTAAAAATCTTAACTATATATTTGATTGGTAATGATCAAATTTTCTTAAATGGATCACCTGCTTTTGAATCACCCAGGGAGCTTATTAAATAAGCAGATTCCTTGGCCAACTCTAGTCCTACTAATTTATAATCTCTGGTGTGTGCCCCAGAAATTTACGTGTTTAACAAGTTTCCAGGATAATACTAATCACATGAAAGTGTGAGATGTACTGATAGAGACCTTTATCTTTAGCTCTGACATTTTTATTCTCACCACCTTTTGTGCTTTCAAAGATTCTGTTGTCATTAACAGAATGCTGTCTATCATCAGACTTCCCAGATAAGCAGTAATGATTTGAAGTTTGTCCCCTTATTTCTAAAATCATTTTCATTTTGAATCAGTTATAACCTTTCTTCTCCTAGTTGTGTGGAGCCAAAATGTCTTCTAGTTTTGAAACTTTGTCACAAAATACTCCCGTGGAAGAGAGCAGATATTGATGTCAGGCTACAGATGGCGAAAATGAGGCTAAAAAGAGGAAAAGACTAATGGAAAGTTACACAACTATTTAATTGTAGAGCTGAGATTGGAATCCAGGCCTCCTAGGATCCTTTTATGGTATCTTCTTTGTTTTGGGATTGATATCTGTGCTAAAAGACACACACACACACACACACACACACACACACACACACCTTTGGCAACGCATAGCATATATTGAATATTGGCCCTTTTTTTTTTGTACCCACCTTTTGCAAATGTAAAGTGACATCTTTTTTCCAAGAGCAGAAAGATGGTTGAATATACCTCTCTCATCACCAGGGCCACTGTGAATTAACACAGTTTATTCCCTGAGTGGCACTGATTATAAATGGGAAGGGATGGTGCTCACTGAAGTGAAGCAAATAGTCATGATAATTTCAAGGTCCACTGAAACAGCAGAAAACTATCCAGTGGAAATGAAACAACTTGAGGTTTAGCTCTCAGACCCTGAAATCTCATCAACTCAAAACAGCTTATAAGCATTTACATGTTTACTCTCCTATCTCCA
The DNA here is from genome assembly GCF_902729225.1 of Pteropus medius. Classification (NCBI taxonomy): domain Eukaryota; kingdom Metazoa; phylum Chordata; class Mammalia; order Chiroptera; family Pteropodidae; genus Pteropus; species Pteropus medius. Next base: position 12,527,437 of record NW_024340692.1, read on the forward strand.
GATAATTTGCACTGAAAGAAGGGACCAATATCAGTCTTCCAAAATGGCTGATAATTCCAAAGTCATTTAGATTTGGCTTTGCAACATATTTTTACCTTTAGTATTTGAATTTGGGATTAATATATTCTGAGAAATTATAACATTTAAATAACAATAACAGCAATGAAAACCTGGAAATAGTATCTGGCTTTCTCATTCTGCCTCTTGATTTAACACTTCCTCTTCTATATGATCCATAGTAAGAGTGGTGGGTGATCTCCCATTGTACCAACCAAAACTGAATTTCTCTCTCTCTCATCTCTGTCTCTTTCTCTCTCTCTCTCTTACTCTCTACCTCACATGTATACTTATATATATTTCATAGGATTGATATAGGGTTGCTAGATAAAATACAGGATACCCAGTTAAATTTTAATTTAAAGTAAGCAAAAAATTTTCAGTATAACTACATTTTAAATGTTTCTGGTAAATAAATAATTGGCATACTCATACTAAAAAATCATTATTTATCTGAAATTCAAATTTAACTGGCATTGTATATTTTTATTTTCTGAACCTGACAACCCTGAATAGAAATTAAATGAGCTAATATGTGTACAGTGTCTGGCACATAGTAAATGTTTATTAAGATTATTTTTATAATAGAGATTCTACAGACCTTAATGAATAGTAATAATAGCATTTGTATGTGACTTTACTATTTCCAAAGCCTTCCCATATTCATGATTGTTCAGATTCTTTTAATGATTGTGGTATCCCCATTTGCCAGATGAAGAAATTAAGCCCCATAAAAAATTTTACTGACTGTAGAGTAATCCACAGTATGCTGTACAATTTTTTTGCTTTATAGACATGTATTTTGAATATTGATATCATTTTCAATCATTGCTACTGTAAATATTATTGAAATGAACATCTAAGAGTGTATTTTTTTATATCCACATATGAGCTCCTTAATTCAGGGACCATGATTATTTTGTTCTCCATTGCCCAATCAAAAATATTGCTCAGTACATATTTCCTAAACAAATGCACTTTCCAGGTTATGCTAGATTCTTCTAATAATGAAAATGACAATAATATTAATACCATCTAATGATTAGCCAGGCGTATTTTAGACGGCTTTCATTTACTAATTCTTCACACTATTTGAAATAAGTAACATTATTATCCTACTTTATGGATGAAGAGTCTGAGGCACACAGAGATTAAGCAATTTCCTGCCCACATTTTTGGATAGTAAGCAGTGGAGCTGAGAGACAATTTTAAGTGACCTGGTCCAGAGCCTGCACTCTTATTCATTGCGCTCTTTAGCCTTCAGCAATGGAACCAATGGATCTAAGAACACACACATTTGTAAGTATCTTGATGCACATCACTCAATTGCTTTCTAGAAAGATTGTACCAATATACTCTTTTACCAGGAATTCATGAGTGTATCAACGCAGATTTTCCAGCATTGAGTAGGCTCATGAAAACTTTTTTCATACCCAATAGGTTTTTTCAGAAATATTATCTAGTAGTTTTTAAATTGTATTTATTTGATTACAAAATGTTGAGCTTTATTTCTCATATGGTTTAAAGATTTTATTCTTTAATAAAGTGTACATTTACATCTATAGCCTTAGGCATATTAGGACTAAACAAACCAATTTCCTGAGTCTTGTTGTCATTTTTTTCAGATGCTTGCAAAAATCAAGTTTGCTTGTCTTTCAGAATTGTGTTTGGATCTTTGATTTATGAAGTTTAATTATAAAGCAGAGAGAAATGTCAGTCTTTTATTTTGTGATTTCTTCTGTTGCCCTTTTGCTTGGAGAGAGGGCATATAGGTCTAACATTTTAAACTGGACATTGTGGTATATTGCTTTTCAAAGGCTTTACATAGATAAAAATATCTTCAGTTTCTGAAAGTTCTTGGATCCTCCTAATGCTATAGATGCTTGACACCTAAAAAAAATGGATTAATTTTCATTTCTGAATCTTTCTCTGCTGACCCCTCCAAACATCTTCCCCTCAGAGGAACCCTTTGCCTCTCCTTCAGGGATAGTCTCTCCTCCACTAGAATCATGTCTGAGAATATTTAAGGAGCAAGGCTAAACTATTTCTTTTAAAAAATCCAGGTTGCTAATTCGACTGTTCTGAACAACAATAATAAAGCTTTATATTCTGTCTGGTGTTTTAGTATATTTCAGTACCTTTCCCATATGTGACTTCAGCATCCCTGTGAAGCCCATATAGCTCAGGTGCTTTCTCCCTTTTCCGGAGAAGAATCAGAGGCTGAGAAGTTAAGTGACCCAAGGTCGCTGACACTCATGTAGCTAGGATTGGAACCTGATTATTTTAACACTTGCTCTTGTGATCTTTCTACTCCCCCGAAGTTTCTTATGAATGACTTACTGTCACAAGAGAGCTAAATACTCATATAGTAATTTTTCCTCTCTCAAATATTAGTGTTTTAGAAGGTTCTGAAACTTTCCACTAATGTCAGAATGTTATTAGTTGGGGACAGGAAACTTTGTGAGCATTTGCTTTATGTATATACATTTGTCAAAAAGATAATAAACAGTGACATGTATTGTATATTCATTACTATAAAGCAAACATTTCCTTAAAGAGGGGTTTGCAGTCATACTTAGTTGGTATTTCTCACACTTGCACACACTAGAAAGCCTTATGTCTTCTGATTATTTTTTGTGTCAGCCACAAGATGGTACCCTTGCACAGCCTTGAGAGAGTACGTGTCAGATTTTTTTGGAGAATTCGGAGAACTCAATAGAAATGAGATTAATCTTAGGTTAAATGTAGCTTGAATATAGAAGTCATTTTGCCCTTATATTCCAAAATAGACTAAAGTTGTTCTTCATTAAAGTTAAAAAGGAAATGTATACACACTGTAATTTGATATAACCCTTCTTTTTACAACCACTCTTGCACTTACCCTAAAAAAGCCAAATTTCTGTTTGTTCTATAAGAACGTTATGATCTTTTCCACTTCTGTTGCAGGAGAAATTTGGGAGTTAATTAGGATTGATCGAAACTCTCCTTCCCTTCAAACCTGAGCGCGTTCCTCTCTTTTGGAGAGGGCTGATTGTAGGGGTCAGCTTTCCAGAAATGATTTGAAATCAGTTTTGCAACATGATAAATGACTGAGAATAGTGTCTTGTGTCAGGAGAAGATAGGATTTGCATTGAAGATCAAGCAAAGAGAGCAATCAGAGCATTATTTATAATAGTGAAAATTTAGAAACAATGCAAATATCCAATGATAGGGAATGGGGTGGAACAACTATATTAAGGCATATTGTTGCATATAATTAACAGCAAGTTGTAGAAGAAAATTTCGCCACATGGGAAAATTCTCAAGATTATTGTTATATGTAAAAATATAGATTACAAAACAGTATGTTCAGTTGTGATACATGTATGTACATCTGTGTATACGTGTGTGTACGTGTATGTTGAGAGAGGTGAGTGATAAATGAGTAACTATGGTTCTCTCTGAAAAGTGAAACTCACTAATTTTTTAACCTTTGAGTATTATCTACATTTTTTATAATATCCTACTTTGTGTATGTAATCACTCATCCAGGAGATGGGAAGGCTCTGCTGCTAACAGAGGTCTCATTCCTATCTTTGTGGCCGGGGAAATGAGCTGCTTGTATTGACAGCCTCATTAGGATCACATAGTGTAGGGAGAAGGGATAGCTCTCCTAGAAAGGGGTGCCAGGGAGCAGATGCCATGTGTGAGCTTGGCCAGAACCAGTTTAGATGTCTTGAGGGCCTGTGTGAATGTTCTTTTAGGGACTGGTCCATAATTGTTTGGAAGTCCTTTCTGCGCTAGCCCGAATATTGGTTCTTTTAAAATATAAAATGAGGTGGAAGTTTCAGGATAGCCAAAGTTGACTACCAGCATCTTCCATCTTTTTGTTTTGGAGGGGTGGGTAGAGTAGCATGTGGGACCTAGAGAGTTTTGCCCATAATAGCCATTGCTTCAGAGGAGGACAGTTGTTCTAGCTCATTTTATAACTGCATTTATTGGTACAGAAATACTTGGTAGTGATGGCATATAATCAGAAGGCAATATCACTGAGGCAGTTTCAACAGGCAAGTCTTTCTCTGTATTTTAGTAGCAAAATTAAAAAGCAGAGGTATGCACTTGGGCAGAGATTTCTTATATTACGTGCATCCCCAATAGCTGTTTCATTCATTGCAAGTTGTGAAATGTATCTATTAAAGATCCACACATATGGTGCAAATTGTTCAATAGTCACAATGTGAGAATTTCACGTTTTTTTCTCCCAGATTAGGAAAAATCATTTAATTTTACGAAATCTTTTTTAGGCCCCAGAAAGAGAATTTGGCTAGGGGTTTTGTATAACCTTTATGTAATTCAAATAGATTTATAGTGTACATTTATGTAATTCAAATAGATTTATAGGGTCTCAGAAACATATGTAGCTTCAACAGTTTGTCATCTTACAGCAGTGGTTCCCAAATAGTGGTTTGTGGATCATCTATATCAAAATTATGTGGAAGAGTTTTAAAAATCTCCCACTACTCCCAAATTCTGATTCAGTAGGTCTTCAGTGGGTCATGAGAACCTTCAGCCTTCCCCAAGTGACTCTGAAGGGCAATTGGGATAGGAAACCGTTATTCCAGACCACAGAGTATGGGAGCTGTTAACCACTCATCTTCCATATTTAATGCAATGTGTGATCAGTGATGTCCGAGAACAGTGTTCTGCATTCCCCAGATTCCATCATGGTACCAGGAAAGTCCAGTTTCATGTAAGCAGTCAGCATTTCAAAATTCATAAATTGCAAAACCCCATGTTTTCGTGTTCCTGAAACTCAGGGAACATAGAAGCCTCTTTTCTGGGGACAATGACTAGTTCTGAGATGTGGCATTTAATAATACAACTTGTTTTTTTCTTTCTGGCACATTTTTGCCTTCTGCAAACATTTTTGTAATGCTACTAATACTAGTCACTGCATAAGGCTCTGGCCCTGAGAATTCACTGTCCACCGGAGACTGGGGAAAGACAGTGGAGGCCTACTGTTATGTGAGGTGATTACTGCCACAGCGATGGGGGTGGGAAGAACATTGGTGAAATAAGGATAATAGCACCGGATTCCTTTAAGGGCTAGATGAGCTATCTTAATTATAACATCTTTCTCATTCTTAACTCTATTTTTATGGTTCTCCAGGAAAATCATCTATTTTAGCAGGTCTGGGCACCTCTAAGCAATAACACTTGCAACAAGATTTTCTTCTTTTGATTATCAGGCAGTCTTCTAAATTAGTTGAAAATAGGAGGCTTCCTTGAAGCAACTTCTTGAAGTTCAGTAGTAAGTGCAAATGCTGTTTGTTTTGTTTTGTTTTTTAATTGGAGGGTTACTGTACATGGATGGAATGCCTGGCTACTTTCCACTAGTGTCCTGACTACACCCTTTGGCCCTCTCTCTGGGGCAGCCTGCCACAATGAGATGTGTCCTCTGACTCTTGTGGTTGGTAATATACCTGCTGGAAGCTGCTGGTAGGCTTGCTGTCTCTTCCCTAACCAGAGATGGTGGACCCATCCCCAAGGTGGTGCCCCTCCTCCCTGCCTCCTTCAGCATGAACTGCTTGGAATGATAAGGTTTAGTTAGTCCTTATTTCTCCTGGGCTGGGACATGTCTCTCTCTGTCCACAAGGTCTGGGTAGTAACGTTGCTTCATTTCTGTCAAGGCTTTTCCATGTGTAAGAGGCCCCTGGATTAGAGGGAAAGATTCTGTTTTTAATTCCGCCTTTAGAACTGACAATTTAGAGTTTAATAAGACCAAAACAGAACACATAGTAGGCAATCAATAAGACTTTCTTCTCTTAGATCCAACTTTATAAGTATAATTTGGGGTTTGGTGGTAATTAGGATAGTAAGTGATTCCTTTTTTCGCAGTGAATGGTCAGCTACATAATTTGCAGGGCCCAGTGCAAATGAAAATGCAGGACCCTTGTTTCAAAAGCAGGGAAAAGTGCCTTAAAGGCACTAAAATATGAAGCTTTTTCGTTTCTTCCATAGTCACTCTCTTGATTTGTCATGGTGTTTTAAATGTGCTATTTAATATCATTCTAAGTAATGAAAAATTAAAAATTTAAGTTATTAGCATAAACTTTACCATTCATCTTTATATCATGCAATGCCGGTTTTAAATGCAAATATAAGAGCTTTTAACTCATATGCAGAATCAATGTAGTTATACAGTTTGTATTTCATAGCTCATATATGCTTATGTATTATTCTTACCAGAACAGTGGAACACTGCATAAAACTAACTCAGCTTTTTTATTTCACTTCTTGATATGTGAACATTCTACTGATGCTCTCTACTTGATAAGTAAGAAAGAACTTAAAGGAAAAGGAACTAAGAGTTGCCCTGTCTTTCCCTTTCCTTTTATGTCATCATTTTCAGCATAAGTGATTGGCTATTCCAAGGAATAGCCAAGGAGTAACACAAATAAGAAAGGATATGATAAGGTCCTTAGTGGTTCGTATTTCTCACAATGTTATTGTCTTTTTTCTGCATTCAAAGCAAATCGTGGTTCAAATGGAGAGTAGCTTCTTTAAGCTGTCAGTTTACTTAATTGTAGATGTTAACATGCTTACCTTGTGCTTGCTTTGAGTCTTGCTGAACTTTCAGGCACATAAATTTGCCAGAATTCTGTACTCATAGGACATCACAAGTGCTATATGTAAGTGCAGCAACAAGAAACAGTCACAGACATGCATGTTGTATGTGTCTCTTCTGCTCGTGCTTATGCTCCATTTTTTTCATCAGACTTCACTTACATATCAGAAATTCAAAGATAAAAATTAAAAATTAAAAATTTCAAGATGGCAGCAGAAGAGCATTAAACCAAGCATAAAGTCCTTCAGAGCACAGGGCCCTGTGCAGCTGCTCAGGTAGTATGCCCACAGAGCCAGAGCTTTGTGAATTCTTTCTAGACTAATTCCTCCTGCCTCAGGATGCTCCCAGCCACCTTTCTCAGCATAAGCAGAGTAGGTCAAATAGAAGTTATGCAGTCGCATCTTCAAAATAGTAAGGATCTTACAGGAAAGAAGGGACTGGACCCAGGAACCTTTCCATGGAGGCTGGACTAGAAGGAAACTGAAACAGACTCAGGTGTGGCTGTGGCTAGACAAGGTGCAAACAGACAGGCAGATTTGAGTATACAAAGAAACAGCTCAGTTGGGTCTACATTTATTGTGCAACTCACAGAAGGACTAAAAAATGGCCTGTACTTTTGAAACAAAAGATCAGATCCCCAGGAGGACTTGAGCCAGGCAACAGATGTAAAATTCATTTTGTTAGAAATAGGGAGCCACTGAAAAGCATTAAGAGAGGTATAATAGGGTGATTTCCATGTTTTATAAAGATGACTTCGACCACAGTGTAGTAATGGAAAAACAAAACAAGGGGCCAGTGGAAGACTGTAGCTATAGTCCAATATCTAGTGGATCCCAATGAGAGATTAGCAAGGAGGGCCACACTGGGGGTGGTGGGATGTCCCAATGGCAAGTCCAGGCAGGAAAAAGCACCAGAACTACTCTCGCTGGGCAGGAATTTGTAGGAGGACTCCAGCCCTTGGACTGGGATTTGTCCAGAGCAACACAGACAGTAGGTACATGGAAGCTAGAGGGAAAGAATGAACTCATATAGGCAGGAAGAGCCTGGGGCTTAGGACCAAGGTGGTATCCAGTAAAAGAAGTGGGGTGGGGCTGGGGGAACAGCTCGTGAGAGGGATTGACTCAGCATTTCCTGATAGTGCACTAAGGCTACTTAAAATCCTCCTGTCCTAGCCAGTCAAGATTTCTCCTAGTTATGCACTGAATCAACAGGTAGAAACATTGTGTTTCTTCTTGTGAGAAATAGAGGAGATGCCAAGCCTGGAAACCAGGCCTGAATATAGTTTATGTGTGAATCTTTTTAATAGCCAAACAAATTATATATTTTATATAATTTCACAAAAATTATATAATACATACAAGTAAAATGAAAAATTGAAGCAAAGTATAATTACACCCATCGTAGGTCACTGGTAACATTTGAAGGTGTTCACCTTCAATATTTTATCTTTGCAATTTTCTCCCTTAATTTATAAAAACTTGTTTTTTATGCTGAATTTTGTTTGGAGGAGTTATTTTATCTTTTAACTTTTGAGATTTCACTTATTTATAGTTCCTGTATATTCACATGTGTTTATCTCAAGTCCTCCTCCCTTGAAGCGGGACAAGGTCTGTTATTTTATTTTGAATTACCCAGAGCATTCTAATTCTTTTTTTAAAGTTTTCATGAAATAATAAGTCTCGTTGCCTAGAGGACTAGTTAGTTACCTGAGGAAATGTACATTAAGTATGGTCAATTTCTATTCCTTAGTTGAAATAAAGATATAATAATATATTAAAATTATTAAGTATAAAATAATATGTAGTGGAATATATAGATGGGATCCCATCACTATCCATAGACTGTGACTAAATCAAAATCCCTAAAGATCTTAACAATCTGGAATAATGAACCAAGTGAATCAAATCTAAAGAGATTTATCTAAGAAAGATAAGGTCTTAGGTTTACAACCAAAAATCCAACAAGAATCACAGAAGAAGTACACAACTCTGGGATGGGTGTAAAACCATGGCTCATAGGGAAGGGTTGGAAGAACAAGACTGCGTATCATGGGAAGTCTGAGAAAGTGGTGCCACCCACTTGTCTAAAGACTGTCTTATAAAAGAGGAGGCTTCTCATTGATATGGAAGCCCATGAAAATATTAACTTTTGGGTAACCATAACGTACTATTGACTTGTATTTTGCTTCTAGTCTCCAGTTCTTTTCACTGTCTCTTCATTCATATTCTCCTGCAATTACATGTTTCTTTTTTAGTTGTTTGATTTTAGCCTATGAACATAGGACTTTATCTCTAATAGATAAACTTTTTAGATATCTTGTTCATGGTTCTAACTTGTCAGGATCCTTTGGGATTATGATTTGGTTAGTGAGCATGTAAGGCAACTCTTCTAGTGTTATGCACATTTGATCAGCATGCCATTATTATATTATAAACCTTCATGTATGGTTGCGAAATAGACACTTAAGAAGGATAACGACTTCCTCAAGACCTTACAACTAGGGTGTATCAGAGCCTGGTCTACATCTAGGTCTTCTAATGCTGAGACTAATGTTCTTTCTATGGCACTGTACTCTTTAAAGAGAAATTTGAACTTATGGTAGAACTTACGGAAAAAAGCTCTAGAAACAACATAACAGAGACTTGCCCTTTGATTAGCCTTTTAAGACTTGCCCTTTGTTTGTGTTTGCTTTCATAAATATTTTCAGTCAATTCTTCTAGTAAATCAAGAGTTGGTATTATTATTCTCATTTTACAGAAGAGAGAGAGGCCCAGGAAGGTTAAGTGTTTTTACCCAAGGTCAGAGAGCAAACTGGATAGACATACCAGTTATTGCAGAGAACGGTTAGGTTGGAAAAATGTCTTCCCTTCCTGAGATTCTTAGAATATCTTTGGGAATACTTCTTTAGAAGACCTAGAAGGGTAGCTGAACAGTCCATTAGAAATTATTAAGTGGGAGGACTTCAAGGTCCGATCTGTTAAGATACTAGAGAATCTTTTTACAATGTGCAAAAATTCTAAGATGAAGCCAATTTCCAGAGAGATATATAACAAGAAAGCATGTAAGCACCATTTGAGATCTGATTAAAAATCTGAGTCTAGTTCTTTACATTAAAAAATATAGCAATTGGAGAGAATTTTCAGGAAACAGAGTCATTTTGGGGAGCATTATTTGCTCTCTTTAATTGAGCCCTTGGTTAACACAAACGAGATTTTAATTTTTTTAACTGAAGAGCTTTGAAGAGGTCTTTTAACACCAAACAAAACATGTACCTTGTTTCAATATGAAGCAGTAAGTCTGTAAAGACCAGTTCCATTCTGAATTAGAGCAATAGAACTTGAGAGCTAGAGGGGTCCTTAAAAATCCATTCTAGTCTATGCTGCCATCCTCTTCTTTTTAAAGATGAGGAACCAAGGTTCGGAGACATGAAGTAGCTTAGTCGAGGTCATCCATCAGACATAGGCCAGTGCTTGCTATAAAAATCCAGGTCCTGTGGACTCCTTACCCAGTGCTCTTTCTGTTATCTGCTTTGCAACGCTTTATTGCTTTTTGGTTGGGAAAGCTCATTGGTAAGGGCTTTCCAGAATGACTTAGTTATTTTCTTTGGAGATACTCAGAACATCAAAATGAATCCCTTTTAAAAAATGGGAGAACAGAACACTACCTCAAGCCTGATAGAATGATTTTAGAATATTGATGTTTTCATTGACCAAAATAAGCAAGAATTGACCATGGTTAATTTGGGCTACCTAAGAGGAAGCATCATGAAGTAGAAGGTCCATGGGCTTGGAATTACACTTGAGTGTGAATTCTGGATTTGACATGTTCTCCCTTTGAGCTGTGGCCAAGCTACCCAAATCTCTTTGAGCTTCATTTTCCTCACTATAAATTCAAGATAGTAATACTCTCCTTGATTGTGTTAAATGAAGATTAAATGAAATAGCAGATGTGCAAATATCTAGCCTAATGCCTGGCCCATATTTGACATACAATAAATATTACTTCCCTTTTTCCATTCTAGAATTTGCTTTCAAATTCGTTCTCCTAGTAAGTAAGTATAGTTTCTGTTTTAGACGGTAAGGATAAAGAGATGATGACAAGGCACAGTATTTGCCCTTGTAGAGAACATGTTTTAATTGCTTACATAAGCAATTACAATTGAGTGTCATGAGTGCTCAGATAAATAAATTCAGGCTGCTAAATGCAGCCTGGGAGATGTAGTCTAGAAGGGATCAAGAAAAGTCCCCTCAAGGTAGTGGTATTTAAGTTAAATCATAATGAGCGTATAACATTTAGCCAGATGAAATGAGGTGAAGATGTGGAACGGTGAAGATGTGATTACTCCAAACAGGCAGCAATCAAGTGTAAAAGTACTGAAAGGAAAGAGTGCAAGAAAGGTAAAGTGAGGGGGAGAGTGACAGTTGATGCAGCTGGAGAGGTGGGCAGAGGATGTATTTCGGGGACTTTCAAGCCATGGTAATGGTTTTGGAAGTTAATTTTAAGGGCAATGGAGAATCATTGGAGAACTTTATGAGTTCAAGAGATATGATTTTTGTCATTGAAATTAAAAGACTATAAATATTATCTCTCTGGAAAGGTGTAGATAAAGGCCACTATTCAAATGGCCTAATGGGATTACTTCAGGAATTGCCATTATCCTTTGTTTGTGGAATTCAGGGATGACTTTCTAAAGGAAAAGTGGCAGGGTTTAGCCTTTGTGCTCCACCACAAGAGGGAGCAGGTGGTCTTCCTTGGTCACATAATTTTTTTTCGTTGTTGGCCCATTGTCTAATGACAACATGGTGGCACTGGCAGTTGGATCAACATTTGGCCATTTTCCAGGGACAAGGCCATTATGGCAGTTGGTGGTTGGTGAATTTAGTCCCTGCTCTCTGTGCCCAAGCATATGTCCAGACCTTACTGACAGTCCTAGTCCCGGAGCCTCCAGCCAGCTCAGAACAAAGACTTAGTTTGAAAAGGCCTCTCCCTGTCACCATTGCAAGTACTTGAGCGTTTATGCTCAAAACAGCCCTCTGACAGGAAAACGTTTGTGTTCCTCTGGAATATGAAGGAAGGTTCATGGTTTTAAAATTCATGAATTGCGGGGAATGGAACGTTCCTTCTCTGAGTACAGGAAAGAAACAGAGAGGCTGTGTCTTCATGACACCCAAGCTATGGGTCATTTCAGGCGGGAAAAATTTAGTTAAACCAATTATTTGGCATGGTATAGACCTCTTTCCTTCTCATCCCAAGTAAAGATTGTAAATTTTTTTTCACTTTTCAACTTGTTGCACTGAATTCACTTGAGAATATTCAGGCTTAGGCAGCCAGTTGAAGAAATTCAGTATTTCTTTTTCCTATTTTAAATTATTTGAAGACAATGATTTGGACTGGATATCTGATCACAGTAAAACACAAAAGTTTCAGGTGGCTTGATTCTCTGTGGTTGGTTTAAATATAGCCATGAAGATAAGATAGAGTTTTGGAAAATTGTGGAGTTTATCTTTATCCATCCTTTTCACCCTTTCTATATTCTCTTCTGCCTCCTTGGGTTCATTTCTTCCTGTCTTCTGGGTGCCCAATACCTTCAAACCCCAGATCGGACTTCAGGTCCCCACCAAAGCATTTCCAAGGATCTCTATTGCCCTGCCAGTTCTCTCACAAATACTTTTGTATGAAACCTTAAAATCTCTGAGTTTGAAACAAAGAAATTCGATTAAATTGATTTTCTATAAGATTTTAATAGACTCTAATTGCGAATGTAGGAACACTCAGTATACTCTAGCTCCTTGACCTTTGGGAGCAGGATGAGTGTTGCATTATAAAAGATTCTCATAGCCCAGATGAATACTTGATGTTAGCATTTTAGATATTTTTTTTTTTTTTAAAAAGCACAAAGCAATTTTTTCCCTATATTGTGGAAAAGTAATACTCTGGCAGTTGTTGGAGTAAGGTGAGTTGGAGCAGGGCTTCTCAGCAATGCAAGTGGGTAGTCATCTAAGTTTGGTGCTGTCTTTGAAGTGTCAACTTTTGTCTATTCACATGAGCAGATGAGAGTGATAAGATGCAACACGGGTTCCCATTATATTTAATTTGATCTTTCTTATTTGCATATGATCTTGTTCATATGATTAAGCCATCTCTATTTCAACCGTCTTCTCTTCCCCACACATAACGCTTAACAGCATGTCTGTGGAAACTAAAACTACTGTTTGATGATACTGTCTGGGAAAGACCTACAGTAACAGACACAATCTTCTAAAGAGGGAAATTTCTCTTTTATAAAAAAGTCATCTTGAAAGGACATGGATTTTTTTCCTGAAGTTAATAATAGCTCATTTTTTCACTCCAAAACAGAAAACATTTTATAGTTTTCTTACTTAAAAGGCAATACATGGGAAAGATAAATACTGTATGATCTCACTTATATGTGGAATCTTAAAAAAAAAAAACAGACTCATAGAAACAAATCAGATTTATGGTTGCCAGAAATAGGGAATGGGGAATAGGAGAATTGGGTGAAAGTGGTCAAAAGATACAAACTTCCAAGTATAAATAAATTCTGAAGAATTAATGTACAATATGATTACTATAGTTAATAATACTGTATTGTATGTTTGAAAGTTGCTAAGAAAGTAGATCTTAAAAGTTCTTATCATAAGGGAAAAAATTACAAATATGTGAGGTGATGGATGTTAAACTTATTGGAGTAATCACTTCACAATATATACTCATCAAATCATTACGTTGTATATCTTAAACTTATACAAAGTTACATGTCAATTATATTTCAATAAAACTTGGGGGAAGCAATGCATGATAGTAGCATGAAACTATAAAATATATATAACGTGTCAGAAAATATAAAGAAGAAAATAAAAAGATAAGCATGATGCCATTTTTGGAAAATAATCACTGTTAAAGTTAACTTATTGGAATATTTGAAACTTTTAAGATATTTTTCTATGTATACATAGACATTTTTCAAATAGATATGAGCAAAATTATATTATACCATCATTTTAAGTGGGAGCACAATTCTTTTACCATCATTTACTTAAGCAATGTAACCAATCTCCTATTAATGGAACTGTTCACACTTAAAATGGCCAAATATTGTACTCCGAGATTTATGCTGGCTCAGGATACACCACACACTATTTTTGAAGAAAGATTTTATGTTAACTAAAAATGCTATAGTTCTATCTAGTTTTTTAGCATTAACTTCAGTGAAAGAATCAAAGGCCTACAGAAATTTGGAGAGGGATTGGCTATTTTGGTTGGTAATAGTTCTTCAGTAGACTCAAAGATATCTTAAAATCAGATGAGAAAAATCGAGTTTCCACTCTCATAAGGAGAGCCTTGAGTAGTCAGTCCATTCAGTTTTCAGCTGAGGTTTAATCCTGGAAGGGCAGATTTTATGACTTGACCATACATTTCATGTCAACAGTATATTTTCAATATTTAGTACACAAGTATCTATAGGAATTCTATCCAGAGTTACCAAAGAGGAATTTAAGCAGAGGATTAAGGAATATAGAAACCTCTTTTGCAATGTTGGACTGGGAGTCCTGCTTTTCTTCCTTATACTGAGAAGACAATTAGAGCCTACATGAAGAATTGCCATAAAAGGTTGTAACCCGGTTTATTAACCTCAACAGCCATCCAGCCCTTGTGAGATTATCTTACCTGGTACAGCTAAGGGAATAAAGTTCATGGCAACCTATTACAAGGGTTGATCAATGGCAGTTACATATTTGTACGTATATATTTTCAGAGCAGAATAATTAAATGTTTTTATTATGAGTAGAGCAAAGATACAGATGAAAAACCAGTATATTTAGAAATGTTGCTGAGTACCTATTTATTGAGAGTATGTATGATAGAGATAGAAAGAATCCAATCTGGATTAAATAGAACTGGAGAAGCTGGCCACTAAGGTGCCTTTCAATACTAATAGATCAGGTACTAGGAAACATCTCTTAGATAGGATTGTTGCCATGGCAATATAGTAATCCCCCACCCACCCCACTCCTGGCCATCCATGGTTTCATTTTCTGTGGTTTCAGTTACCCACAGTCAACCATGGGCCAAAAATATTAAATGGAAATTCCATAAATAAACAATTCGTAAGTTTTAAATTGCACATTAATCTGAGTGGTATGATGAAATCTTGTGCCTGGGATGGAAATCATTCCTTTCTCCAGCATATCCATGCTGTATAAGCAACCTGCCTGTTAGTCACTTAGTAGCCATCTCAGTTATCAGATCGACTTTTGTGGTTTTGCACTGCCTGCGTTCAGGTAGCTTATTTTTCTTAGTAATGGCCCCAAAGTGCAAGAGTAGTGATGTTGGCAATTGAGATATGCCAGACAGTAGCTGTAAATTCCTTTAAGTGAAAAAGTATGAATATATAAGAAAAAACATAGTATATAGGGTTCTAGGCATCCACTGGGGGTCTTGGAATGTATACCACATGGATAAGGGGCCCTACTATAATGTAGAATTTCTCCTCCAGAATTTGTGTTTGACTTTTAAACTTCTTAAACATTTAGGCAGTTAATCATTATTTTTTAAAGATGAGTTAATTTTGATCATTTATAATAAAGTTCTCCAGTTACTTGGTGATAAAGCAATCAAGTAGTTAAAACTACCTTCACTTTATTGATTACTTCTGTTCTTGGTGTTTTTTTAGATCAGAGCTGTCTCTTGGGTTTGATGGAACTGATCTCCAATTTGCAGAGTAAATAATGGACTAGCATCCATCTCTTTTCTCTTCATTGTCTCTTTTATTTTCTCCTCTTCCTCTTTTCTTTTTCTTCTGCCTTCATCTTCTCTTTACATTACCAGTATTCTCCTCACCTACCTTCATCACCTCTCTCCTTCCTTCCTTTAACTCCTGAAATTCTACTTCTTTCTGATCCAGTCTTTCAGAAATTCGGCATCTTTTATGTTTTCCCATCATTCTCCAGCATAATAGTTGGGTTTTTGGCAAGCTCTCTAGGTCCTGCAGAGTTTTTTGTTGTTATTGTTTAGTGAAGTGATATGTTAAGAGCTGGATCCCTAGCTTTTCTGTGCTTTCATGCCATCTACCTCTTGAACATTACTTGAGGGACCAACACATGCTTTTGATCACAAGAAAAACATCCAGACATTGCCTCTATGAGGTAAGATCCCTTTCTCATTGGAGTCTTTGAAGGTGGCAAACACATGACCATGAACAACTTTAAGGGAAATTCATCATGAAATGCTTGTTTTGAGTGTTGTTCAGAAAATAAGCTGTTGCTATAGGATTTTAATGAAACTGGCCCCATGCCAAGATGGAAAGCATGTGGTCATCAACTACAAAAGGAGCTTCAGCTGAGAGGGCTCATTTGGGGATGAAAATTGTCTTCCTGTTTTCTTACTACATCAATGATACAGCAATTTCTTTTATAATTTCCAGTCGTGCACAAGCCAGTCAGCAGAAAAATGAGTTTCCTTTCCCCCCTAGCTGAGAGAATATTCTTTTAAAAGAATGAAAGAAAGATAAAAAGAAGGAAAAAGGAAAAAAGCGAGGGAAAAAAGTTCATGGCAAAAACAAATTTAAAAAATCCTCTCCCTGCCCTGGTTTCAGAGAAAAGAGATTAGTCTGATACACAATGACTTGTCTTAGGTTTTGTCTTAACAGTTGCCTCTCTAGGTCCACAGAGTTATGGGGGGACTGATGAACACTTTTTAGTGATTCAATATTGGATAAGTAAATGTATCCTCCTTCACTGACCATTTATCTCTCACTTATTTCTTCTTTACAAGCTAGAAAGAGAATATCAATTGATCGTTGGAATTTCACTTAGTTTTTTCTCATTAAACTGCTCACATATATTATTTCTTTTGAATGGGAAGAAAAAAGATAACATTCCAAAGTTGCAAAAACAAAATAAAAACTTCAAAGTTTACAAGGTCCTTCTCTTTACCGTCAGGGAGGGAGCTTCAAATCAAGCTATAGATTTTCTACTGATGTGTAACAAATTTAAGATGTAATAAAATCATCATGTTACAACAGATCAGGAAATGTGGTTAGGAGCCTTCACTGACTTTCGATGCCAAGCCTTCCCATTATGTGTTTGTGAGGTCAGAGCCAGGTCAAATCAGAACTGCTTATAGAGTGGCTAGGGTGAGAATGTGGGGATCCAGAAGCTTGAGCTTCTACCCAAGATCTATCCAAGGATTGATGCTGGCCCTTTGGATGAGTCACCTAGGGAAGAATGGTTCAACAGCACATCATTGTAAATTTAAATCTTCTTGAATGTAGAACCTTGCTGACATTTGGAATGGAAAAGGAAGAGACCAACTATCAAATCAATTTTCTATAACTGTTGTCTTGGATTGAGTTTCCCAGGAAAGGTAACAACCCCTTTAAGAAAGTAAGGAAAATAAGATTGGACAGAAGGAGAAATTGAACTGTGATGCAATTGCAAGAGAGGTTTCAGTCAATCCCTGGGATCATCAGAGGGGTTCCTTCTTCAGACAAGAGGACCAGGCCTTGGTACTCCCCTACATCTACCATTCATTACATAAACGCTGACCACAGGGAGGGATGTCACTTTGCATGATTCTACTGCTTTCTGTAGAGGGCAGTTTCCAAAGAGGGGCAGCTGGAAGCTCTCAGCAGCCACTATTGCCAGCAGCAACACTCCTAGGAACAAATATTTCAGCCCTAAAATAGGGACCTAAGGTACTCCACAGCATCTAACAACAGCTGTGTTGAGTTTTTGTGTGTGTGTGTGTGTGTGTGTGTGTGTGTAACTCTTGATAGGTGTTGCAAAGTGAGCATCTTGCAAAAAGAAAATACTAAGATTAGGCTAAAGGTGTTGAGACAATGCGGGAATGAGGTCAAGACACTTCAATTCTGGCTACTGGGGAAATAAAGCTATCAGAGGTTTCTGCTTTCCTCATGCCTTGTGCCTCCCTTAATAGTTTGTCAGCTCCTCTGCCCCAGTGGCATCTTTCCCAAACATACACGACTAGGAAATGCCTATCAATGAGCTAGCACCTCCTTTAAAGCACCCTTCAAGGCATCTGTACCTCAGTGCAGCTCTATCTGTGCCAGGCAAAGGCAATTTAACACAATTTTAAGAACATAGGCTTTGATTCAACTGTTATTGGTTCGCATCTCAACTTTGACAATAGCTATATGACCATGAACACAGGACTTACTCTCAGCCTTAATTTTTTCACTTGGGTCAATAATATCAATTTCATGGAGTTTAAGGTAAAAGATAAATGAGATAATCCTTGTAAAGGGCCAGAGATGGTATGGTAGATGCCAAGAGTTTAATGCATATCAGCAGTTATTATCTAAATGATAACAATTTAATATTACTATATGTTTGTATTAGCATTATTAACCAACCATCAACCACATCTGTCTGAGCTAATGAGTATGTTTTTTGGGGTACCAGATGCACATGGACTTTGGAAGAGTGATGATCTCTCTGAGATGGATCACATTTTTTTGTATAATAACTAAATGAAATCAGTCTTGTGCTCTTTTATTGTTATTCCTCTTCACTTGTAGAAGACATATTTTGACACAGAGCCTTTTGATATCAAACCTTCTAAAAGCCAAGGAATGGGTCAGACGCTTAGGTGATGCCTCTAGTGTTTCTCAGCTGCTGCTTCCTTGGGAGCAAACAATGCTGTCTGCTGAAGGCAAGTGCCCTCATTTATCATAAGTAGGCTTTAATTTTTGTAATTCAAGTTTTTGCAAATTATGGTATTCCATTAAAATTTTATATGTCTACAAAATTTGTCTTAGCATGGAGAAAAGTAACAACACATATATTGGTGCTTGCTTTTACTTAATATCAGGATTAATTATTTTTTAAGGTAAATATTGACTGAGGTAGAGACTGGACAAGCCTGCACTTCTCCGTTCAATAATTCTTGATGTTAACGTCAGCAGAAATCAATGTCTGCTTATTGTACTCTCAAGAGCCAAAGCAGGGAACTCTACCTTTTAAAACACATTTTAGTTCTAAAATTAAATTAAAACCTAGGTCTTGGTGTCTCATGGGTACTGTGTACTCCAAGTTCTTTCTACAAATGTTAACTAAAACATTTATTGGGTCTGTTGCCTCTGTCACCAGTCAGAAACTATTATTCCTCTGCAGATGGAAGGGGATCATTGTAATGTGATAAAAGATGAGCACCAGCTACTCAAAGGAGTCAGCCAGAGAGATTGTAGGGCTTAGTTTCATAATTGTAGAAATAACAATCAGCCGTCTGTCCTGATCTTCGCGTGAAGGAGGACAAGCAGCTGTTTCTGATTGCCTGAGGATACTGGTTCCAAAAGCAGTTTGAGTGAATGTACAAGGTCAAAGCAAAGGAAGGAGAAAAGGTCTGATGAGCCACATGTCACTTCCAGCCACTTCAGTATTGGAGCCAGTAAGATGTTGTGAAAAAGCAGGTACATGGGGAAATTCACATGTATGCATCTATAGGTGTGCACAGTTGTGGGCATTCCTGGACATTTGGGATTTGGTACCTACCTGAACAACTGTAACAGTTGACTTGGTTGGAGGGAGCCACTTTCAACCCCCAGAGAATGGTACTAGGATGACAACCCAGAATGAGGTACTTGTAACCTCCCTTTGGTGAACTATGCAAGCCTCTGTCTCTATAAACTGCCATAGTCTTACCAGATTGAAATGTCAAGGATAGGATTAGTGACAAGAATTAAGGATCTAGGGACCCAGCCATCTCCTGAACTGCAGCTAGCTTGGAGGATTTTGGAGTGAAGGTGTGGAGGCAACAGCAGCAGAGGTTGCCTATACTGAGTTCTGTAAGATGACTCTGGTTGTTACATGTTACAGGGATCTTTTATACACCTAGCTCATCTGCTCTAAATAGAGACATCACTGTATAGGATTGTCTATGTGAATGTCAGTCATACTATAACCAAAACACATACGTGTACACATACACATGTGCACACACATTTTGTACACACATATATACCTGTGTGCTTATCCCTCTGGAATATTTATAGAATGACTACTTCACTGTATGAAGTGTATCAGGTCTATATTAATGTGATATTGGGCTGCAAAATTTCTAATCTAAATAGGTAGACTGTGAGAACTATGAAAACAACATTTTTTTTGTTGCTTTTGGTCAGTAATGTATCCCTAGCACCTAGAAGATTGCCAGCACATAGTAGGTGCACAATAAATACTTACTGAATGAAATAGGTAGTATTTCACCACTCGTAACAGCAACACCAACTATACTACCAAGAACATTTCACCAACAAACGAGAATTTCAGTGGACAATGAGCTGTTCAATTTGGGAAGGTACTTAGCACATTGCTTGGTATGTAATCCTTAATTATTGAATGAATAGATCAATTTTTATATTAGTCTAGTTTTTTAAATTACAAAAGTAATACTTGGACACGGTAAAAGAAATATCAAACATTAAAAATGGTATAGAACAAAAAGTAGAACTCCTTGTCAAACTCTGGCTACTAGTCTCACTTTCTAGCAGCAGCTAATATTTACAGTTTATGTGCCCTTCCAGAAATTTTCTGTGTGTGTGCGTGTGTGTGTGTGTGTGTGTGTGTGTGTATACATATACACATATACACTGGTGGGAACATACTCTACACACTGTTCTTTTGTCACCCTTGCTTTTCTTGTCTTGGTCATTTTTCCTTATCGGATCATATAGATTCACTTCAGTTTTTTTCAACAAAGGCATAATATTCATAGTATCCACCATGTAGGTGTAACGTATCTTATTTAATCATCCTCCAGTGGCAATAATTTGCTTTGCTCTGACTCATCTGCCATTTCAAACACCATAACAGTGAACATCTTTGTCATGCTTCAGGGACACCATTGACACAGCCTCAATGGAAATGGTGCATCCTGACCAGACATTGTGCAGCATGGTGACCTCGATCCTTATACTTAATTCTTTGCACGCAAGTCCAAGTATTTCTGTAGGATAAATTCCTAGAACAATTGCTGGATCAAAGACTAGGCTCAATGTAAGTTTTGATATCTAATTCCCAGAATGTTGAATATTAACATGAATCAATTGAATCATTTGAAGGAGTCTGTATTAGTCAGGGTTCACCAGAGAAACAGGATGTAAACACATACACATACTATTGGTTATGTTTGTGTGTATCATATATATGAGGGAATTTATTATAAAGAATTGGCTCATGTGATTATGGATAATGAAAAGTCCCAAGATTTGCAGTTGGCAAGCTGGAGACTCAGGAGAGCTGACACTATAGTTCCAGTTCAAGACCAGACGCCTGAGAACAGGAGAGCCAAAGGTATAAGTTGTAGTTTGAGTCAGAGTCTAAAAGCAGGAGCTGGATGTCCTAGCTTTAAAAAAGTCAGGCAGAGAGAGCAAATTTTTTCTTACTCAGCCTTTTGTTCTATTCAGGCCCTCAACGGATTGGACAAGGCCTACCCACATTGGGGAGGGCAATCTGCTTTACTCAGTCTACCAATTCAAATGTTAACCTTATCCAGAAACATCCTTACAGACACACCCAGGGTAATGTTTAATCAAACATCTGAGCACTCTGTGGCCCAGTCAAGATGACAGATAAAACTAACCATGATAGAGTCATTCCCCAAAGATTTAAAATGCAAAACAAATGCTACTCACATTATTAATGTAACGTGAGACTAAAATATGACTTTTATTTCTGTCCTGTTTGCATAAGTAAATGCACTAATTATCAATGATTTGTCCACGTTAAATTTTTTTTTTTTAGATTCTGAGTCTTTGCAAGTATAAGATTTAGTGCCAGCGAATATATTTCACCTTTTAAAACACTCATTAATAAATTATAGTAATGCCAGCCCTAGCTCCTGACATCATGCTCACCTGTGAAAGTCCAATTTAACCTTCCTTTTATATATGTAATCTTGCAAACATCTGTGGTCATTTTACATCCAAAGGACTTTGGGATCAAACCTTTAGAGATTTCTTTACTGATGTTTCTCAGCTTTTAGTTCATCAGCAAATTCCAAATTCATCTTTGATTTTTATTGCTATAAAGTCATTCATTTTTATTTATAAATGAAACAAGTGGCCTTTGACCACATACTCTTTGCAAAACCTGATGCACTCCGTTGAATCTGCCATGTTCCTTTTGTATTTTAAAAGCAGTAGCTGCACTAAAGATAGCTTGACCTTACCGTGAGAAATAGCATTTATCATGAAACTTGGCAGAGACTTCAATTTCCTCCTGTTTAATATCTGTCAGTCATTCCCATTGTCCAGGAAACATTCTCTCTGCTCTCCATGTGAAAGTTGTTATCTCTAGTGGCAGATACAACTTCTCGGGGACCAGATCATCCTCATTTCACAGCTCAATCACACTGCATTGCTAGATCCCCGTGGAAAACCAATCGTGTTTTTTAAACTGTGGTTGGACAGTTAATAATGCAATAGGAAGACACTGGATCTTCTATACATACCATTAAGTTACTGCTCACTCCTGCTAAATTGTGAGCCGGCATCTCTGACCCTGCTGCTGAACCTAGTGGGTGTAAAATAGAGGCTGAAATGAAAGGAAGAGGTCTTGTTTATCATAGCAAAGTTTGAGCTGGAAGAGACTTTAGGCTTTGTCTAATTAAAACTCTTCATTATAAAGACAAGAAAGCTGAGGCCCAGAGAGGTAAACTAACTTGGCCTAGGCCACCCAGCTCATTGTTGTCAGAGCTGGGGCTGAAAAGCATATAATTTTATTAACCAATTTAGCTGATGTCTAATTTGCATACCATAAACTGCATAGAACTGAAGTATCCAGCTGATGCATTTTGACAAATGTGTAACCATATCTGTGTAACCACAGTCAACACACCAATCAAGATATAGAACATTTCATTACCCTCGGAAATTTTCCATGCACTTCTTTCTAGTTGGAAAGGGGATTTTCGATTCCTAGTCTACAGTGTTTTTGCCACCAATGATTTTTAGTAGTATATAGGTACACTCATAATTTGATGAAAAGAGCCCAAGATTGGAAACGGTATATGGATTCTCATTCCATTTCTTGTTCAATTAACTGTATGGTATTGGGTGGCAGTTTTGCTAAGTCACTGTCCCTAGCTATTATAGGATGTGGTATGAGTTGAGGGGAGGGGATAGATTGTAAAGGTGATAAAACTTTCCTTTGGTTCTTCCTACCTTTTTTTTCTGAGATCTTTCTTATTGTTCTTGGGTTGTCAAGGGTCACTAGTGCTATCTAGTTCCCACTTCATTCTGTACTTGGTTTTGACCTACCTAGATACCATTACAAAGTAAAATGAGTAGTCTATTTATATCAAAGTATTAATAACTTTGTTCCTGGAAGTGCTTGTACTTAATAATCATGGTGACTTTTATAGTTTATCGGGACCCACACTCTTTTGGGCATATGTTTAGTACATTATATACATTGCCTAAATGGGTGTTACCTTATAGGAGCCCTATAAAGTTGTTGGATTTTCCATATGCCAATCTGAAGCTCAAGGTGGTTAAGTCGCTTGCCCACAGTTGCACAGTTGGTAAGGAGCAGAATTTGCATTGGGACCCAGATCTGCTCAACTCCAGAGTCAAGACATTTGCCATTCTGCCACCCTGCCTCAGGAAACTCTTTAAGATGATAATACCTTTACCCACAGAAATGACTTTGAAGGCAGAATTTGAGGTGGCATATCATCTTGGAGGAAGAATGACATCTGACCAGAGATCTCACGGACTACTTATGCATCATAACAGTGCTGCCAATGAGGTGGTTCTTCTGGCCCCAGGACCCCAGTGAGAGAGGCCTGGAGAAAGCCCTGTGAACACTGTACTGCTTCGCATGAGAGCAACTATTTGTATAACTATGTCTGGGACAATATAATGCACTGGGGTTTTGGCCTTGATAAGATGGGGCAGGTAGATTCTGGAGGGCAAGCAGAATATATTTATAGGCAATATTGTCTATAAAAAGTGAGATTCCAGGCCAGTGTGTAAGTATGTTAATTATAGCAAAAGGGAAAGGAATCATTGCTTATACACTCAAGTAAGTGACTCTAGCTAGGGACCTCATACCTACTAAAGGGGTGCTGTGTCCCTCTCCTCACAGCATAAAGGGAGGTGTCCTGGTTTAAGGGTATGAGCTAAATCTTATTCACAAAAAAATGCTTAGGAAGTTTTGCCTGAGAGAATACTGGAGTTTTAGTTGGGGTGCCTAATTTCATTCATATATTTTTGTTTGTCATTGTTCGATTTGTGGGTTTAGTGTAATATTCTTTTTAAAAAAAGTCCTCTTGTCTATTAACAATTTTCCTTAAGTGATATAGAGAAGACTGTGAGAAATAAAAGCAACTCAACAGGACAGGCACCAAATTAAGTACAGCACATATAATTCAGAACATATTTCTCTGTAAAGGGGATAAGCAGTCTCCAGGAGAAACAACTGAGAACTATTCCACTGTGCTGTTTAGGGGGAGGGGTTTGTGTCTGTCTCAAGAACATCCCAGACTCTAGCCTACACCTGATTAAGGCCTTTTTTTTGGGAACTTCTTGACCTTGGACCTGCTGAGAGACATACACACACTGCCCTTTGGGTAGTGCCCAGAGGCAGTTCTGGAAATGCCTTCGTCATTGCTGAGCTGGGCTGAGTCCAGTGACGAACACTGGCCCCTGAACTTTGGAAATGTTGAGGCTCAGTAGACTTGATTAGTTTTGGTGCTGGTGAACTCTCACACCTCCTTCTCAGCTTTTAAAGAAAGCTGCCTGAGGTCAGAGGCCTGAGACTTCACAAAAGCAGATCATATAGCAAGCAGTTTTCATGCACAGCAAAATACGGGAAGCTTTGATGGGTTGCTTGGCTATGGAAGTCTACACCCAGAATATGGTTTTGCCTGGTCTGTGGGACATAGAAGTCTTGTTGCCTTTTCCAGGACAAAACTCTTGTCAGAGTCAGAGAGAAATAGAGAGGTCGTGTTTGTTCACTCAGGGATCAAAGATGAAACCAAGTCTTGGGAGGTGGCCGCCATACCCCAGGCTGACATAACCTTCCAAAGAGTTAACTGACCTCCTGACCAAACCAATGAACCAACAAACCTCTAAGTATTGGAGCTCTGAAGTACTGCGAGGATCCCATATCTCAGCCTGAAAGGTCACTATTTACACCTGCTAAATGTGTAGAAAACAAGACTTGTTTTGCACCCCATGGGAAATGTTTTTCTTTTAAAGTTCACAAAGTCTTTCTATGGTTCACCAAACAAAGAATATTTATTTTTGGCCAATTTCTCAGAATATTCATTTATGACCAATTCATTCTTTTATTTTTTATTTTTTATTGAGATATAATTGACACATAACATGATAGTAGCTTCAGGTGTACAACATAATGATTCAATATTTGCATATGTTGTGAAATGATCAGCACAATAAGTCTAGCTAACATCTGTCACCAAAGATAGTTACAAATTTCTTAAAATTTAATTAATTTTTAAATTAAATTTATTGGGGGTAACATTGGTTAATAATATCATATCATTTTCAGGTTTACAACATTATTATTCAACATTTGTATACTGTATTGCATGCTCACCACCTGAAGTCTAGTTTCCTTATATTACTACATGTTTGACCTCCTTCATCCACTTTACCAGCCTCCAACCCCCTCTCTTCTCTGGTCACCACCATTCTGTTTCTGCATCTATGAGTTTGTTTTTGTTTTGTTAGGTCATTTGTTAGTTTTTGTTTTATATTACACATGAGTGAAATCACAGTTTTTCTTTTTTTCTGTCTGACTTATTTCACTTAGCATAATACTCTTAAGATCCATTTTGTCACAAATGGCAATACTTCATCTTTTTTTTTATTGTGGTTTTACCCAGAATATACTCTGCCATGCATCAGCCATCCATGTTTCCATGTCCTCACAAAGACCCAAGGTGACTTGTGAGCTATTTTTAATTTGGAGATCAATGACCAAAGGACCTTGCACAAAGAGCCCAGTGTAATTTTAGTAGTCACAGGCCAACCTCAGGTTTTCCCCCTTGTTCCTTAGCCATATCCCCATATGACCTTGAGTTGTTGTCAGAGCTTTACTGATGTTAGCAAAACTCAGCACAAAGGCTGCGTTTTTTATTTACGATGAACCAAGATGAGCTTCTTCTATAATGACAAAAATCTCCTTTTTCATCCTAGTTGTGAATCCAACTTCATAACATGATAGTTCAAGTTCACACTGAACACTTTATGAAAAGGATGATATTATACAAAACAATCTTGCTTATTCATTTTTTAACCAAGAACAGCATTGACACTCTAGCGGTTAAATCAAACTTTTCAAATCCAAAACACAACTCAAGTAAAAGCACTACTAGTTTTATTTTTCCTCTAGATTCAGAATTCTGAATTTTTTGAAAAAGGGAACTGTGCATTAATTTTCTCTGAAAATGACCTTTTTGTGCTTCATATTTCTAGCTCAGAGATAAAATTGGATTCTTTGAAGAGGTTCAGAAACTACTTTTAAAAACCTAAGGCTCATCAGTAAATGACAGAAGAGTCTTTGAGTACCACTTTATGCTCCCTAGTTCAAGGGACCACAATATTTTGTTCAAAACAAAATCATTATCATTTGATGTCCATCATTAGGCAATACAGATTACATACTTTTTGCTCTTTTTGTCCATGAAAACTTCACCAATTCTGATCAATTAAATGGAAAATTCATTTTCAACCAGTGTAAAATCTGAATAATAAAGAATTCTTAGAGAAAGGCGTTTTTGTTTGTTTTTAAATATATATTCTAATACTTTGTAATAAGCTCAAGCTGCATTTTCTGAGACATGTAAAAGTATTCTCCTCACCATTCCCCCATCTTGTTTAATTTATTTTAGTTTTTGGAAATTTAAAAAACACGGAACAATATGAGAAATAATGAATAACCTATATGCCCAGTATCCGTTAATATTATATTTACTTTTAGTCATTTTTAATTAAAAAATAAAACATAACAGGTCAAATTGAAGTTCTTTTTGTTTCTGATGCTTTGTCTTATTCCATTCCCAAAGACAGTTGATGTTATAAATCTAAGATGTATTCTTGAACTATTTTAAAATAATTTTTATGTGCATACTTATATGTTAAAGTGCAATATGTATTAGTGTATGTGTGTTTTTTAAAAATATACATGAGGAATAGTTTATCCTGCATATTTTTGTATATATCATCTTATAAGTTGCTTTTTCTCATTCAACATTGATTTATTCTTGAGTATCTCCATTAGTGGATGAGTTTTATTTGTTTGTATTATGGTATGTGACATATTTGGAATCACTTATACTATTTTAGTTTGTTTTTGTTTGTCTCTTTCATTTTGTTTACTTTTTCCTCTCTTCTCATCTTCTCTTGAGTGGTTAAGTTTTCTTTATTTCCTCTTCTTTCTTCTACTAGTTTGAAAGTTGCACATTCTATTTCAAGTCCTTTAGGAGGTACCTTTAAAATTTTTTAATACACAAATCACGTCATTTTAAAATAAATACCAAAGTTAATCTATATTCTCCTTCTAAATAGGTAAGGAATTTAGCACCTTTTATTTTTATTACAAGCAACCCTCTCCCATGTTACTATCATCTAAAGTCTTAGTTCTATCTTATTTTTTTCTTGTAATAATTTTTTATTTTTTAGTTACAATTGACATACATTATATTAGTTTCAAGTATACAACAGTGATTAGCTATTTATAAAACTCACATATCTAGTTTTATTGATCATCACAATAAATCTAGTACCCACCTGACATCATACATAGTTATTATAATATTGACTATATGCCCTTTGCTATACTTTATATCCCCATGACTATTTTGCAACTACCAATTTGTACTACTTAATGTCTTCACCTTTTTCACCCATTTTCCAACCCCCCTCCCATCTGACAATCATCAAAATGTTTTCTGTATGTATAAGTTTCATTTATTTATTTATTTCATTCTTTAGATTCCACATGTAAGTGAAATCATAATGACGTATGTCCTTCTCTGTCTGACTTCACTCAGCACAATACCTTCTAGGTCCACCCATGTTGTTGTAGATGTCAAATTTCCTTCTTTATGGCTGGATGATATTCCATTGTATATATGTATCACCTCTTCTTTATCCATTCCTCTACTGATGGACACCCAGGTTGCCTTCATATCTTGACTATCGTAAATAATATTGCAATTATTATGGATTCATGTGTTCCTTCAAAGAAGTGTTTTGGGTTTCTTCGGATAAATACCTAGAAGTGTGTTTACTGGGACCTTCTTTGTCTCTTGTTATAGCCTTTGTTTCCAAATATTTTGTCTGGTATAAATATTACTACCCTAGTTCTTTTTTTTTTTTTTTTTCATTTTCATTAAATATCCATTCCTTTACTTTCAGTCTGTGTGTGTCTTTCAATCTGAAGTGACTCTTTTGTAGGCAGCCTATGTAAGGGTCTTGTTTTCTTATCCATTCAGACATGCTATGTTTTGATTGGAGAATTTAATCCATTTACATTTAAAGTAATTGTTGATAGATATGTAGTTATTGCCATTTTATTATTCATAGTTTAATCTTTTCTTCCTCTTCTTCTTCCTCTTCTGCTTCTGCTTCCTCTTCTTCATCATCCTCTTCTTCTCTTTCTTCCTCTTCCTTTTCTTCTTCCTCTTCTTCTTCTCTTTCTCCTCCTT
The DNA here is from genome assembly GCF_902729225.1 of Pteropus medius. NCBI lineage: Eukaryota > Metazoa > Chordata > Mammalia > Chiroptera > Pteropodidae > Pteropus > Pteropus medius. The sequence continues at coordinate 12,555,821 of NW_024340692.1, forward strand.
CTCCTCCCCATCCCCCTTCTTCCTTCTCCTTATCCCTCCACCCATCTCCTCCCTCTAACATTTTTTGTAATCCCGGTTTGGTGGTGATGAACTACTTTAGCTTTTTCTTGTCTGGGAAGCTCTTTATCTGTACTTTCATTCTAAATGATAGCTTTGCCGGATAGAGTAATCTTAGTTGCAGGTCTTCGGTTTTCATCACTTTGAATATTTCATGTCCTGAAAAGTTTCTGTTGAGAAATCAGCTGACAATCTTATAAGAGCTTCCTTGTAGGTAACTAGATGCTTTTCTCTTGCTGCTTTTAAGATTCTCTTTTGTCTTTAACTTTTGGCATTTTAGTGATGATGTGTCCTGGTATGGCCTCTTTGGGTTCAACTTGTTTGGGACTCTCTGTGCTTCCTGGGCTTTTAAGTCTGTTTCCTTCATCAGTTTATGGAAGTTTTTTTTTATCATTATTTCTTCAAATAGGTTTTGAATTCCTTGCTCTCTTTCTTCTTCCTCTGATATTCCTATGATGTGAATGTTGGTACACATAGTGTTGTCCCAGAGGCCCTTTAAACTATACTCATTTTTTGAATTTTTTTTTTCCTGTTGCTGTTCTAATTGAGTGTTTTCTGCTAGCTTATATTCTAAGTTGCTGATTCATTCCTCTGCTTCATCTAATCTACTGTTGATTCCCTCTAATGAATTCTTCATTTCAGTTATTGTATCCTTCATTTCTGACTGGTTCCTTTTTTATGTTTTCTATCTCTATTTTTATGCTTTTATCTCTTTGTTAAAGTTCTCACTGAGTTCATTTACTCTCCTCTTAAGTTCATTGAATACCCTGATAACCAGTGTTTTGAACTCTGCATATGGTAGATTCTTGTCTCCATTTTGTTTAGTTCTTTTTCTAGAGCTTTGTTGTATTCTTTCATTTGGGACATGTTTCATTGTCTCCCCATTTTGGCTACCTCATAGTGTTTGTTTCTATGTATTAGGTAGGGCTGCTATGTCTCTCGGTTTTAGTAGAGTGGTCTTATTTAGTAGGTGTCCTTTGGGGCCCAGTGGTACAGTCTTCCCTGGGCACCTGAGCTGGGTGCTCAAAGTGTGTCTCTTATATGGGTTGTGTGAGCCCTCCTGTTGTAGTTGAACCTATTTAGTCACACAAGTCCAAGTTTAGAAGGGCTCCATAGTTGGTTTAATGCTCTACTGTCACCATCTTGAAATTTCTAATAATTTTTGAACAAGGGACCCTTACTCATTTTGCACTGGACTCCAAAAATTATATAGCTGATCCTGGTACTAGGGAACATCCTGGGAGACAGGAAGAGGAAGTAAAAGAAAACTGACTTTTATTAACCCTAGGGCATTATGGGTAAAAGATACAGGAGAGAGAGTGAGACACATGGATTCTACTTCCCCCTTGCCCCAGAAAGGAGGATATTATATGACTTGAGAGGAATACCAAAGGTGGAATCCTTTTGTCTGATTTAACAATTTGAACTCTGGAAGAAGAATTCAATACTCCACCTCCAAAACCAAAATACTAAAGCAATCTCAAAGAGACTTTAAAATAAAAATGTTTGTAAGATTTTCAAAGAACTGTATCACAGTGGGATTGTATATTTACTCACGTGGTACTTAGGTAAACAGAGAAAATGTATTTTAAAGAAATTTTCTATTGTCCAAATTTCATTAGTAGGTTCCATCTATATAAAAGTAGGAAGAAAAATCTAGATTTTAAATAAAAGCCAGTAAACCTTGTCCAGTGAAATAATGGAAACATTAAGTCCTTTTAGGCTTAATTTTTATTCTTGATTTAAACATGCCCAGTTGCTCAGATTTCTGCTAATTCTCCCTTTGCTATCCCAGGTGGTGACTATGTTTGGGAGAATGTAGCAAATATAGCTGTGTGGTGGACCTTGAATGATGGAAACCACTTCCTGAGGATGGTGAACTGGTAACATAGTAACCTTGGTCCCTGATAACACTGGGAAGATGCCATATCAAGCCCTGGATAGTCTACCTCCTATGAACTTCTTTTAGGTAAGAAAGAAATATATTTCTATTTTAAGTGATTATTATTTTAACTGTTCTTATGTGCAAACTTATTTCTAACTAAGTATCTATAGCTGCTTAGGCTAATTCTAATTTTTTCACTATTATAAGCTGTGTTGCACTTAGTATACTTGTCTAAACATCTCTGCACATTTGATAAATTTTAGAATATATTCTTCGAAGTTAAATTATCAATTAAAAGAGTTATAACCATTTTTTATTGTTTTGTGAAATACTTTACTTGGAAAGGCATTCTTAATGGAGATCCTCCTGGTCCATGAACAAATGGAGTGGAATATGCATCCTGAATGTGTGGGACACTGACGGGCAGTGTGATACTGGGAAATGGTTAACATAATGTGGAAGATGTAGATGAGAGCCAATGTTCCCCTGTCTGTTGTGGAAAAATCTCAAAAGCTCCAAAAATCAGACCAGGGAAAAACCAAGCAGTTCACTCAGAGAGAAGGAGAATTCAAAATTTATTACACACGATCACAGACTAGCTAGTGCTCTGAAGATCTGGGCAGTGGGCTCAGCTGAAATATTCCCTTTATAGGAAAATTTTACATAATCTGATTGGTCAGTTTGAACATAAACTGTTACAGCAGGAGTTGCTATGCAGATTTTAAGTAGTAACATACAGAGGGTGGGAGTTGCTATGGGTAATCAGTAAACACAAATTGTTACAGGAAGCAGGAGTTGCTAGAGTACAGTTACAGCAAGGTGGTAGGGAGCTCTTGAAGGAGCTCTTGCATGTTGTAAATATAGTTACAGAAAGCAAGCATATTTATAGAAGCAGAAAGCTGATTAGTTTTTAATGAAATTCCCCAAATTTCCTCCTCATGTCAAGCTAAAACTCTACTCTACTATTCCCTTTACTAGAACAGCTAATGAGTTAAAGTCAAAATTATAAAAGATGACCCAATAAAATAGTTGTGTTTCAAGGTTGTCAGGTAGTTATTTCATTTGACTTAAATTGTAAAGCAATAGACCGCCCACCCCCACTGCCCCGCCAAAATCTACTATGCTGGGTCCATTTCCTTCCATGATTTTAGTTCACTCTGGGGCTTGGCCCAGTCAGTTTCAATTGAGACAGTGGGAGAAGCTGGCAGAGTGCAGGGGTAGTGAGTGGTGCCTAATACTAGGCTATCCAGAGAGGTCAGCCTCCAGGTGTGTGTGGGAAATGAAGAGATCTGAGATCAGTTCTACACACACTGATTCTTCCTCAGTTGAAAAGCCATGCTCTACCAAAAGATAGCCCAAATACTCAAGGAAACCCAAGGTCTTTCGATAGCTGCTACAGACTTTTGTGAGAACTAAACCATAGACATCACTTGCAGCAGGTTGTTAAAATCCAGCCCGATGCCAACAGATTCTGGTTATCTGGGTGTGGGCTGGAGACCAGAAAATAGCATTTTAAACACGCACCCATAATGATGTTGATGTAAGTAGGTGTAAACCAAAGTCTGAAAAACATTGGTTTTATGGATTGTTGTCTCAAGACTTTATGAGACCAACTTGTGAGACCTTCAGATTTTATCCCTGATTCAGCTTCAGAAGGTCTGGACTCCTCCATCAATATATGGATAGCAAACACAGGCCACTGTGTGCAAATTCACTGGCCAAGCTCTTCCTCTCAGTGTCTGGTTCCAAAGTGAGGCTTTTGATACTAATGAGATGCTTCTTTTGTTCCAGGCCTCCCCAGCCCCATCATTGCATTGCAGTCTGGCTTTGAAATGTCACTCTGGTGTCCCTTGCTTAGGAAACTTTGCTGTATGAAAATTCAATTTGCTTCACCTGACCCTAACTGTGCCTCACCGAGGCAAATCATGTGGATGGGAAGCAACAGGTTTGCAGAGGCTCTTTCCCCTAGGAAAAGAAATCCTAAACACTGCACACATTTGGTCTCTAGGAGGTGCCAGCCTTTTGGAAAAAGGGCTGTTTATGTAACAGAGCTTGGCAGTTTGAGTGGCTGTGTAAATGTCATTCTTTAAAAATAAAGACGAAACTCTCAGTTAACTCAAACAGGAGCAAATTAAAAAGTAGGGTGAAACATTTATTTCATGAACACAATTCATCTACTGTCTTTGGTACTTCAAAATAATACCTTTTTTCCAAATGATAACTGGCACCCTCTCACTGGCTTTAGCTAAGTAGTGACAAAACAACAGATCAATTCACTCACTTCAGTGAAGAAGAAAAATCCAGTCAGTTAGGATGGGCTTCTTGTGACTCATACATCTGAAGACTGAATCCTTGCTATGCAACCTAACGTATAAGCCAAGCCACTGAAACATGACTGAGATGTTAAATGTATCCCCCAAAATGTATTGAGGAAGTTTTATACTGAGAGTCTCATTTGTTTTTAAACTCAAAAGATGATTATTTTTCCTTATGAACTCTTCAGGAGGGTCCTTGAAATATCAATTTTCAACCATTTTAAGGGTGTGTCTATAACACACAGATACCTCATGTGAGGGCTTTGTGTGTCCCTTGTGCTACTGCAGAATCTCAACTTTAGCTTCAAAATGGAATAACTTAGGAGGCTTTTAAAAATCCCAAGGCTCAAGAACATACCCTAAACCAATTAAATAAGGCTCTGGAGGTTGGATCCAGGCAACAGAACTTTTTAAAGCTCTTTAGGTGATACCATGTGAAGCCACCTCTTTTGTTCTTTCACTTTCGGCTTACAGCTCTTTCCCCTGGAGTTCAGACCCTAGTCCCTCAGGCTGGTTGCAGGGACCAGTCTTTAATACTCACACTTCTTTCTCCCAGTTTCTTTCTCCATTGATTTTTCTCCAAACTTTATGCAGACTGATTCCTAGTGGGCCCATCTCCAGTATTTTATGCCCGTTATCTCAGACCTGTCTGAAATCCAATGGTGGCTATATCTTGACCTCAAGCTTGAGACCCCACCAACACAGTAATTGATTGATAGATATGAAAGATAGCCCATAGATTGTCTAGTATGGTGGTTTCCAAATACCAGCCCAGGGACTAATTCTTATCTTGAATAAGAATTATCCAGGGAGCTTATTAAAGTAGACATTTCTAGGCTCAACCCCAGTGAATCCCATTCAGTAGGTCTGGGGAAAGACCTGGAAAGCTGGGTTTTAACAAGCTTAAGGTTTTGTAGGAAACTGAACTAGTCCAGTGCCTCTAATACATAGAGGTAACAGACTCTCAGAGGGGATATGACTTGTTCAAGGTAACTTGGTTAGTCAGGAGAAGAGATAAGAGTAGAATCCAGTATACTGACTCCTATAAAAAGAAGTCATGCTATGGAGAAATACAATTTTTTATTTCAAAAATGTTTAAAGATCTAATAAATTTTCTTTCCAACCTTATCCACATTAAGGAAAGAGCAAAGCATTGTGGAAAGTAGGATCTGGGTTCTAGCCCCTGCTTAGCTGTGCAGTTTGGGGGAAGTATTTTCATCTTTTGGAGGCTTAGGTTCTTCATCTTTCAAATGGGGTAGAATTTATATTATACGGTTTTGCGAGGATTAAATGATACAATATATATAAAGGGCTGAGTATAAAACAGTACTGAGTAAAAACTCAAAACTAGTTGCTACTGTTTCTAGTATTATGATTACTATTTATGTTACTCAGCACTTGTCTGGCTTTGTGATATGGGAGAAAGAGAGCCAGAATGATGGCCCAAGAGAGATCCACCATTTTCTTTTAACTTGGCGATGCTGAAGGCTCTCATCCAATTCAATACATCTAAAAAAAAAAGTTATCTGAAGTTTTTGTTAGATATACTTTTTTGTTTATAAATAAAATATGCATCATTGGAGAAAAGAGTAGAAATGTTTAGAATTACTGGAAAATATTGCTTTCAGCCTTTTAATTCAGAAATATGATCATACCATACATACAATTTTGTATCTTTATTTTCAAATTAGTATTATATGTACTTTTCTCTGTCATTAATTTTTTTACTATATCACTTTAATAGTTGTATGATATCCAATCATATGGCTGCATTTAATTAACCGTTTTCTAATTTTTAGATCTTTCTATTGTTTTGATTTGTTACAGTAATTAACACTGATGAATGTCTTTGTAGATAAGTCTTTTCCTAAGTTTCTGATTATTTCTTCAGCATTGGGACCTTTCGGGTTAAAGGATACGCACTTTTAAAGATTCTTGCTAAGCATTGCCAAATTACTTTTTGGAAAAGTTGTACCAATTTGTTTGTGCACCAGAAGTTAGTTATACTACCAAATTTGAGTAATTTTTTCTAATTTCACAGGTAAAAATATTATCTAATTTTGGTGCATTTAAAAACATTAACTAGTAATGCTGGATTATTACATATTTACTAGTCATTTGTATTCTGTCCCCAGAGAATTATCTGTTAACATGGTCTATTTTTTTTTCTTGGAATTTAATGTTTTCCTTGTCAGTTTGTACAAATATTCATATATAATTGACATGATTTCGTAGACCTCTCTTCACGATTTCTTTTAACCAATATATAGTGCAATAATATATTAATTTATTTACTATCATAAAGGTTTACCTACTAAAAGAAATAATATACAAATTATATAGGACTTGGGGCATTAACTCTATACTGCTAAAGCCCTCTGTTTCCCATAAGTGATGACTGGGTGTAATGGCAGAGTTTGGAGTTAGATGGACCTGGGTCCAAATCCTGGTTTTGCCACTTACAGGTTTTGGGATCTTGGTTTTGCTATTTAATCTTTCTGAGCCTCATTTTCTTTTTCTATAAAATGGAAATTATTATATCTAGTTTGTAGGGTTCATGCGAGGATTCCAAGAGATCATGTTTATATAAACACTCTAAAACACACATCAGGGTCAGGCACCAGAAGTGGTAACAATAATACCTATCTATTGAGGGTCCTGGCTAGGACTGACACCCCTGGTGTCAGTATTGGTGGCCTGGCTTGGCATAGTGGCTTCGGCCCTGTGAAGTAATTTCAATGCCAGTTGCATCGGCACCAGGGATTTAGTGGACAGTCTTGGCCACAGAGATATCGAAAAGGATTCAGAGCAGAAGAGGAGGAAAGCCATGGATGCTACATGGCAATGAAACTATGTGACATACTGTTTGGAGATTCCTAAAATTAGGGCAGGGAGAGGATTTTGCAGTGGGCCAGAACCAGAGAAATATTTTTTCTACTGCTATTCTGACCCCACTTTACTATCATGCTATATGGTTCAAAGATAACAAACAGATGGGGAAATGGAGGTCCACTAAGGTGCAATTACTCACTCAAGATTAAATAGCCCATCACTTTCAGACACAAGTCTCCTGACTCACCAATTACTGCTCTTTTTTCTACATCTCCTCATCACCAAGGAAATTTCTGAGTCAATGAATTTTTCGATTAGGTGGTCATAGTACTGTATTAACTACTTGAATTTCTTATAACTAGATGCAAACACCAAGGAATAGGATGAGTGTGTAGGATCACTCAGCTCCCTCACCTTGTTCCTTTAAATCTGGTTCAGTGGGGAAGGGGAACTTAGGGCTCCTCAGCAAAGGACATGGGACCCAGGGGAGACATTTTTAGATCCTTCTAGGACAGGTCTGAATGGATCCTGATATTTCGGGTTTAAACTAACCCCCTATACAATGTTGAAAGTGCACGCTGTTTAGCCCTGGGGCTATCTATGGTCCTACAGTGAAGATCATGCCCAACATAAGCTGGGCTAACACCATACCTGGTGGGGTGGGGATGGACCCCAGAATCATTGCATTCTGCCTCTGTTTCCAACACCTGAAGCCTTTGTCTACACAAGAAGCATTTAGAGTTGAATTCACTTCAGACGATTTGAGCAAAAACCTTTTGCAGAATGGTGTTGCCAAAGTTATTTACTAAATCTAGTCAGTAATTGAGGATTTGCTGTAACTGAATCATTTGGTTTAGCTGTCTACAATTAATTAATCAAATTCAGAGATTAATTGGCATGCAGCTTTATTTCACTTTGTGATGTAGACTTTGATTATCACTGGAGGTATGTCTTGTTTCTAATTTGTTTTTATTATGGCAGTGAGACACTCAGTAAAAATAGGTGGTTAGAGGTTTTTGTTCTGATAGCTGTTTACATTTTAGTTGCATTTGAGGAAGTGGACATGACTGCCCATGGCTGGCCACACTTTTGAGGGTCAGAAGTAGAAAAGGGCCATGGATACCTGCAAATGGCTATCTATAGTGTCTTTGTGCAAATGGCTATCTATAGTGTCTTTGTGCACAAGAATGAATGCTGCCTCTCTAATAGTCGTTGGTGTAGATGAGTGAGTGAGAGAGTGAAAGGAGAGGACAGGCAAGGCAGTTGGGGACAGCGACTGCACCAGGCCCTTTGCTCACTGGGCCAGGTTGGATTGTTTGGTATTCACCTAGGTAACCTGTTGCTAGGAAGATGACAGTAATTTCCCCATGACAACACTGGAGCAAGATCCCTGGCTTTGCAAACGGGGCCAGAAAAGTCTACCCTCGAGTAGCCTGCTGCTTAATGAGCATGCATTTGCACTGCAATCATTTCCAGAAGGTTGGAGGGGGCAGAGGTCACTCGCCAGCTTCCCAGGCTCTCCTGGCACAGGCTCCTTGACAACTCACTTTTCTGCTCATCCTTATACCCTGGAACTGCCTGGTTTTATAGCTGCTTGTTTTGAGCTGCTTCTATCTATTCTTTTTAATTCGTGGAAGGACTGAATATTATATCCAAAAAGTGCATTGAGAAACAGAAGATTGGAAACTGCCTGGGACTTACCCTATTCAGAAGGTCTTTCATGTGTTTCCTTGGCTCAATTTATTCACCTGTAAATGAACTAATTCCCATTTCTCAAATTCGACTGAACACATATGAGATCGCACTGCCGAGTCACACTTGCTGTAACTGTTGGTCTTGAGATTCAAATTTAACCACCCTGAATAATTACCATATTACCTGCCTCATGAAGAGGTCACTTTAGTTTCTAAATGCTAACAGGAAATCTAATTCTTTCTTCTTTTTGCAAGGGTTGACAGAGCAGACATGGCAGTAGGATTCCGGGTAGAATTTGAGGAATTTAAGAAGTTCCCAAAGCAAAATGTTCTTCCCTGGTGTTGGTGTGCCTCCAATTCCACCTTTTGGTAAAGCATTATTTGGAGCTTTATAATAGTATAGTTTCTCTCGGGAGGGAATCTTCAATAATTCTTGGAAATCATGGGGAATCAAAACAGATGAGGAAGGTTCCTCTCACCTCGTTGTGTCACAATTATGTCTAGAGCAGCCCTTCTCAAAGTTCCAAGGGAAATTAATAGCATTACTTGATAAAAGAGTCTCATAGCCAAGTTTGTTTGGGAAACATTGGATTAAATCAAATTGAACAAGTCTTTTTTTTCTGCAGCTCCTGTCAGAGATTTTAACATTTAAACATACAGTATGAACCATCATCTTCTTTTCCTCCTCTTCCTCCTCTTCTTTCCCCCTTCACCTTCTTTCCCCCTCTTCCTCTCCCCTCTCCTCTTTTTTTTTTTTTTTCCACAGAGCAGGTGGCCTGTTGGTCAATGGCTTGGATTTGGGAAACTGGTTCAGAGTAATGTTGAAAGGTCATTGAGCAAGATCTTGTTCTGTTACTCTTAACTGCTCAAAAAACATTAAAATCTCTTCCTGTCTCTCAAGATGATATTATTTGCTAATTCCTTAGGAAATGAAAGCCATTTAAAAAATGCTTATTTTTAAAATTTGTAAAATGGGAATAATAATAACCTGTCTCATAATGTTGTTCTGAGGATTGTAGGAGATAGCCTAGATAAAGCAGCTGTCACAGAGTGGACGCTCAATGTAGATGACACCTGCTTTAGTACAGTTAACTCAAAGATTATAGAAATTTCTTTCTACCTCATCTAACAGTCCAGAGGTGGGTGGGCTACTTAGGGTAGATAGACTGCTCTCTGCCCTAAGAAGTCATCCAGAGACCCTGGTAGATTGATCTGCTCCCCATGGGACTCCCATCTCTGTGTGCAAGGCTGTTACTGTTGTCTGTATTTCCAGCCAACAGAACAGAGGAGGGAGAGAAGATAAGAGTAAGTGGTTTTGTTAAGAAGATTCTGTGGACCAGAACTTAGCTACATGATCATACTCAACTACAAGGAAGGCAGGGATGTTAGTCTTTAGCTGAGGAACCATGTACTTATCTCAAACTTGGGGGGCTTATATCACTAAGTGGAAGAAAGTGATAGTGGATATTGAAGTCCAGTTAGCAGTCTCTGCCTCAAAAACCTGCCCCAATTCTACACTTAGATCTAGGAAAGAAAAGTGCTGTCAGTAAATGTTGACAATTAAGGTCTGAGTGTCGATCTTGTGGTATTGGGTTGGAGTATTTTCTTCCATTTTGGGGTTCTACTTCAAGAGATTTAGACGAGTTGGGGTGAGTTTGCAATACTAACCAGGATAATTAGTGATGAGATGTGACTCTAAGGCATATGAAAAATCCTTGGAAGAATTAAATATATTTAACCTGGGAAAGAGAAGATTTAGGAGTAACAGGATATCTATCTTCAAATACATAAGGACTTTCAAGTTGAAGAAGGGTTAGGATTAGTCTGTGCAGCTTCAAGAGATAAAGACAGGGGGGGTCACACTTCAGTCTCCCAGATACTTTCCTCCAGATCCCCACCCCAGTGTGCTACTCTACAACCTGGTCATTTTGAATGTCTTTGTGCTTCTTTAAGGAATCATATTTTCTATCACTTCTGGGCCTTTGTATTTCCTGTGTTTGGACCACTCTTCCCACTGAGATCTTCATCTATTTCCTGCTCATCCTTTAGGTCTCACCTTAGATATTCCAAACTTTGAGAAACCTTACCTAACATCCAAGTCTGTGTTCATTATCTGTCTTCTATGTTCCTATGGCACCCCACATTTCCTCATCATAACTTTTCTTATCATAATTGTGTAATGAGTGGTATTTACCACTAACCATTCCCACTCATGTATATAGTCTCAGGGGATTTCCCTATCATTCCATCATTTCTCTGAATGTCAAAAATGCCACTCTCTATTTCAAGGGACCAATGAGATTCTGAGCTGTTGAAAAGTGGGAGTGAGGAAAGTAATGGTAGTTTGGATGGTGTAATGGATTGACTAGTGTCCCCCACAAAATTCTTATGCACCTGGAAACTTAGACTGTGATTTTATTTGGAAATAGAGTCTTTGTAGGTGTAATTAGTTAAGATGGGGTCATACTGGATTAGATGAGCCCTAAATCCAATGATTGGTGTCCTTATAAGAAGAGGAGAGTACACGGAGAGACACACACACAGAAGGCCATGTAAAGATGGAGGCGAAGATTAGGGTTATGTTGCCATAAGCCAAGGAATGTCTGGGGTTCCAGAAGCTAGAAGAGGTAAGGAAGGATTCTTCCCTAGAGGCTTCAGAGTGATCATGATTTACTGATACTTTGATTTTGAACTTTTAGACTTCAGAACTCAAGAGAATAAATTTTTGTTGTTTTAAGCCACCTAGTTTGTGGTAGTTTGTTACATTAGCCCTAGGAAACCGATACAGATGGCCCAGGGCAAGGTTGGCATCCTACTAGACCATCTTAGTGTAGCATTCATGTAGCAGTCAGTAGAGGGTCCTAACCATACAGCAGTGGGAAGAACAGATAATATGATTCTTCAGCGCAAGTGACGTGCAGTGCTTGCTTGAATGGCAATAGGTAGCAACAGGCAGGTATCACCTTAGCTCCCTCCTGGCATATGAAAAGTTTCTCAGTGTTGACTCCACTTTTTCCAAGTTATGCCCTGAGTCCAGTCCCTTTACTCAGCAAGCTTCACCCTTTCCCATGTATGGTCTTCTACTTCACCTCCGCCTCACTTCCTAGCCCGGGTGGAAGTCATTTAGTTTCCTTCAGAACTTAGACTGGATCTTTCTCTTCCCAATCTACTCTCAAGGCCTTAACTCTACAATAATGGTTTTCAAAGTGTGGACCCTAGACCAGCAACATCAGCATCACCTAGGAAAGTTTTAATGTACAGATATTCTGGTCCAACCTAGACCTACTGAATCAGATACTCTTGGAGTGTCCCAGTAATTGGCATTTTAACAGGCCCTCTAAGTGATTCTGATGTGCACCAAAGTTTGAGAACGGTTGTTTTCTACCTCGATGTTTTGGGGGCCCTGCCTCTTGATTTTCAAGAAACTTTTCTTTTCTTGGTAGAATCCAGACATTAGAAATCAAAAGAATTTGGCTTTCCAAACCATTGTTCCTGCTGTGGGCTTTAGGGGCCTACACTGGGTTATTGCAAAAGTAAATTTTGACAAATGAACAAGACAAACAAACAGAGACTCATGGACATGGACAATGGACTAGTGGTTACCAGAGGAGAGGGAAGAGGAGGGAGTGGCAAAAAAAAAGTTAAATAAATAAATAAATAAAATGTTAAAAAAAAGAGTAAATTTTGGCCATTTCTGCTGGAATAATCCTAATTTTTACCAAAGATATGTGAAAAGTTTTGGCTGACTTGAGGGAGTCCTCTTCAAGGAAATATGGAAAAGAAAAACAAATATTAATATTTTAATATGTTATCTGACTATATTCATTTCTTCATCTGTATCTCTATCTAGACTGTAAACTCTTTGAGTGCAGAGAATGTTTCAGTCTTATTCACCATTGTTTTACCAATAGCTGGCTGTGGGCCTGGCCACTTGTCGAACAGATGAAAAAAACTAATAAATTATAGAAATTGTGAGTTTCCCACCACTGGAGGTATTTAAGCACAGAGTAGTTGCTACTGGCAGAAGAGGAGGTTCACATATCAGATAGGTGGTCAGACTAGATAGATTTTAAAGTTCCATCCACCTTGGAACACTGTATTTCTTTATTATAGGACTGTGCAGAGATAGTGAGATTGTGCAGTACTTGGCACAGGGTCCTCAGAGAGGTTTTGACTTACATTCAAGGAAACTAAGTGCCACTGAGGTGAAAACGTCTTGACCTCAGTTTGTTTGTCCACACAAGTGAAAAGATAGGCAGAATGGCAGGCCCCTGGATTCCACCCAGTGCCGCTTGTTTAGCTATGTTTTCCTGAAGTGGGAAACCTGCTACTAGTTAGTGGGTAGAGTGAGTTCTTGTCTGATTTCATTCAACTAGAACTCCAGGTGGACATGTGGCCAAGCCATTCTTTAGGGGCCAACATATTATTTGGGCTACCTTGGAGTCCCCAGGGGAGGCCTAGAGAGATCTTTTTTGCTCTTGCTCTCGCCCTCTGAAGCTGCAAGGAGTGAGTCAGTCTTGGGCTTCGGGTCAGACTCTATGGAACAGAATTCACTGGTACTGAAGACCTAGATTAGCAGCATTCAAGGTCTTTCCCATAAGCAGACCACATGACCAGAAGATCATATGTGCCGGACTACACGAGCACTATATTGATAACAGTGATGAGTGGGGAGAGAGCAGACAACCCTCCAACATGTCTTCAACATGAGTCATGTGCACAAGGAAGCTTTCTTCTCTCTGCTTTCCTTTCGACCAGAATCCTTCTTAAGGCCCAGATTCATTATGCAATTTCAGTGGAAGTTAATTTGAACAGCTAAACATGAAACAGTTGATTCCATTGGGCATCAGGCACATTGGTTATTGATCACAGTCCTCAGATATACTAGGAGGAAAATGATAGATAAGAGGAAGGTATGCCCAGGTCAGGGAGCCACACCTTGTCTGTGGGTCACATGTCATATGAGGCTGCTGCTTTTGCAGAACTCCTGGGGCACCATTGCCATCGACTGCAAAGTAGATGGAGCCCCCAGGAGTTGTGCAGTGTGGTGACACTGATCAAGCCTTCATTCAGTGAGTTTGAAGGCCCCAACCATCCAGCTTCACAAAGCAGGAAGCTCAGATGTATTTGTGACTCCTTCTCTTTTATCCTTCACATGTCCAAATTCTGCACCCAGTTCCAATGTGGACTTTTCCCCGTACTTCTGTTGTTCCTCATTTAGACTACTGAAATAGCCTCCTAACTGGTTTTCCCACATCTTTCTTTACTCTTCTTTCCAAAATGCAAATCTTATCATGATATCCCAACCTCCTTCTCTCCTTCACTCCCACGCCCAACACTTCTCTAAAGATTTCTCTTTGCTCTGAGGACAGAGAACACTGGTTTGAACATGGCCCCAGGCCCTGCTCACCTCCCCTGAATCATCCTGTTCTCTTTGCTTTTTCAGCTTCACCACTTTGTTCAGGTCCTGGAAACCTGCTGTTCCCTCTGCCTAGGACATATTCTCCTCTCACATCCACTCCACTGCATCATTAAATCTCACTCATTTCTCACTCTCAGCTCATGTGTCACTTCTTCATCTGACCTCCTTGACAATGGATCACATTGTAACCTCCATTTATGTGGTTATTTGTTTTATGTCTGTCTTCCCCATGTGACTTTAAGCTTTATATCTTGTTTAGTGCTGTATCCCCAGAGTCAGCACAGGGAACTTGATGCATCTTAGTTGTTGTTGAAGGGATCACTTTACCCTTTGGTGAGGAAGAGGGAAAAACTTTGTCACTGTGAGAAGTCAGGCAAGCCCATAGCCACAGATCCTCCATGACGATCCCTTATATCGTTCCAAATCAAATCCTACACTTCCTTTCTTTGCAGATGCTTCTAGCCTGAGTATGTTTCCAAATCTCCCTTGTTCTTGTCTTCATTGCACTTACAAATTCCATTTTTTTAAATTGCAGTAATAAATACATAACATAAAATTTACCATTTTAACTATTTTTAAGTATATAGCTCAGTGGCATTAAGTACATTCACATTGTTATGCAGGTATCACCACCATCTATCTGTAGAACTTTTTCATCATCCTAAATTGCCACTCTGTACCCATTAAGCAATAACTCCCCCCATCCCCCACCTCCTGGAAACCACTATTCTTCTTTCTGTCTCTATGATTTTGACTACCCTAGGTACCTCATATAAAATCATGCCATATTTATATTTTTGTGACTGGCTTATTTCACTTAGCATAATGTCCTAAGCTTTATCCATGATAGTATGTGTCAGAATTTCCTTCTTTTTAAAGGCTGAATAATATATGTACGCATACACATCACATTTTGTTTGTCCATTCATCTATCTATTGGTGGACACCTGGGTTGTTTCCACCTTTAGATTTTGCAAATAATGCTGCAGTGAACATTTGTGTATAAAAATATATTCGACAGACTTTATTTTTAATGACATGCTATAATTGTAAGATCAAAGGATGGTATCTCCCTCATCTTGGTATAATAGTTTCTTGAACTGAGTATTTTTTTCTCCCACCAACTGTCTGCTAAGCCATTCACTGAGCTGGCTCCAGGTTAGACATTCTCCCATCTGAGAAATTAAGCAAGCATAGTGAAATTTGTGCCTCAAAGGGACTAATACTTGGATAAGGAAATAGGTTCTGTGGAGTTTTGAATACTATTTCATGTATTCTTATTTAATCAGAATTCAGAGAAGGGGGCGATTAATGTGGACCTGAGTGTCAGAGAAGGTGTATCAATTTACTACTGCTGCTATAACACATTACCAAAAACTCAGTGATTTAAAACAAAACAAATTTATTCTTTTAAAGTTCTGGAGACCAGAGGTCTAAAATCAGATTCACAGGGCGAAAGTCAAGGTGTCAGCAGGGCTGTTTCCTTCTGTAGGCTCTGAGGAAAGAATTGGTTCCTTGCCTTTTTCAGTTTCTAGTGACCTGTATTTTTGACTTGTGGCCCTTTCCTCCATCTTCAGAGCATATCACTCCAGTGTCTACTTCCATCATTGCATTGCCTTCTCCTCTGAATCTGACTCCTCTTGTCTCCCTCTTATAAGGACCATTGTGATTACATTAGGTTTACTCAGATAATCCAGGGTAATCTCCTCACCTCAAGATCCTTAATTTAATCATACCTGCAAATTCCCTTTTGCCAAATAGGGGAACATTTACATTTTCCAGGGATTAGGATGTGGGCATATTTTGTGTGTGTATGGGGCGGGACATTATTCAGCCTACCACAGAAAGCTTCCTAGAAGCTTGTGGGCTGGCCTTATCTATTGGCAGGAAGTGCAGGAGAGACAGGTGGGGGACAACATTCTAGTGAGGAGGTAGATGTGTGCTGTATAGTCTGCCCCCAACTAGACAGTAAGCTCTGCAGGATTTTCTTTTTCCTGTGTGCAATTCAACAGACATGTATCCAGGTCCCACTGTGAGCCTGGACCCTCCTCATTGCACCTGTTTGAGTATTCTGTACTCTGCATGTGCCCACTAAGTGTTTCTGATCAGTGAGCAAGGTCCTGATTCCTGGATGAATAGCAGCAATGGAGATCATTGGCAATGAATGCTCTTGAAGTTTTAAAAAATTCACGCGTCGTCTACATTTATAGAGCACCTCTAAGTGCTAGGCACTATCATTTCAGGCTTTATGGACACAGAAATTGACATACAGCCCTATACCCAGAGCATCTTTTTCTTTTTTATTTCTCAAGCTCAAATGGTGATCAGGATTACTTTTATAGTTGAAAACACACACACACACACACACACACACACACACACGGTATTTATCTAAAAAAATAAAAGGAGTTGCTTCAGTGCCAGTTCTAGGTGAAAGTGAATCTAAAGTATCCTTTTTCTGGTTCTAGTGCAGATGAAAGTTAGAGAAAGTCAAAGAGGCGTCCTTTGTTCTGGAGGTAATTGCAGAAACTTAGATGTTTCCCAAGAAAGAGATAGATAGAGAATGGAGAGCAACCAAAAAGCTAAGTGTGGACTGACTTTGAGGGATGTGGACTTAGTGAAATTTCTTAATAGTCAATCGCAAATGCTGATTTAAAGATAAACCGTATGTTGTTACTTTTAACCTTTCTTTCATGTTTACCCAAATGTTATACCCCAACACATTTCTCAGTGTTCTAGTCACCACATTAGGGGGTCTTCTACTCTTTAAAGTGGTTTCAAGGGGAACTTGTCGCTCACCGCGAAGACACAAACAGCCAGAATAGGTACTGTACTGACCTCAAACGTGAAAATATAAAGGAGAAAAGATGTGATTGGATTTGCAGTTTGGAAAGCACAGATTAATTAATCTAGAGGTTGAGAGTGCTGAAGAATATGGGCTTTGCAGTCACACCAGTTGCATTCACATGCTAGCTTAAGGACTTGCCTCCTAGGTGGCCTGGGCAACTTATTTCTCAGTGATTCCATGGTCTTCTCTATAAAATGGGAACAAAAATAGTATCTACAGCATCAGGCTGTTGTTGAAGATGAAATTAAAGTATTTAACATATTTCCCAGCATGTAGTAAGTTCTCAATAAATATTAATTGCCATTTAGTACACAAGATGCTATTTAAGGTTCTAGGGCTATATCTTTCAATCTTTAAAGCAAGGTAAGAGAAAATGATGACCAGAGTTAATGCTTTTTTTTAGAAACTTGAAACAAATCACTCAAAGCCAAAATAAATCAAGTGACTTACAGAAAATGAGGCAAAACAAATCAAATGATTTACAGAAAATGGTGCTTACTGAGTCATTGGCAGGCTTATCGCTTCCTTGCATTTTCATTAGCAATTTATTTGAATCCTGGAATATGTGTTCAGATTGACCTCAGTCTCTTTATGAAAAGATATTTCAGAATCCAAATCTGCTGCCAAACTTATGTGGGGAAGTAGGGAAAGAGTTTAAAACCATCAAGGAAGGATATTAATCATAATAATAATTACCATAATACAACTAACATTTGTATTGTCCCTTATAGTTAACAAAGAGCTTTTTCACCTGTTTAACTAATATGGTTCTCAAAATAACCCTGTATGGTAACTATTGGTGGGCATTATTATTAACTCAATTTAACTGATAAAAATACCGAGGTTGAAAGAAGTTAAATAACTTATCTAAGATGACACAAAATAAGTGGCAAGGCTTGTGACTCCACATCCTCTCTGCCTTCAAAAAATGTCAGCATTGTATACTTTCATCAGCATTGTTATGAAGTGACTTAAATAATAATAAACACACCCTGTTTAATGTAGACAGATGAGTGTTGTTTTTCATGATAGTCACTTTTGGGTGCTGTGTGCTATTTGGAAAATATGACTGTTGTGCAAGCATTTTTAGGAGGCTTTTCCAGTTATCAGACAGATATAGACAACACACACACATCTCATTAATTTTTAATTCCTTTCCTATTATTTATCCAAAATGCCCAGGTATTTACTAACCTTGGTTCCAAATGTCTTTTTGCTATTTTCAAAACTCAAATCTGCCTGTTACAGATGTGATTTGAGAACAATGAATATATTCAAATAAAATACACAGGCTCTAATGATACATCCCAAAGATTTCAAACCAGAGTAGCCTTATTGGAATGTATTGGAATATACATGTTACTTCCTCAGGGGATTATTTCGAAGAGCATCTCTTATTGGGTGTGAAAATTCTGGTATGTTTGTTTAAATGCAAGGGTCATATTACTTTATGGTTATAGTTTTAGGAAATCAATAAATAACTCCCTTTCTTCTGCACTCCCATTCAGTACCAGTTGAGAAATGAGACAGGAAAGCAGACAGAGTATGAGATCAAAGTATGAGCTTTATCACTGATATACTTTATGGGAGAACCCGCTTGAGAGCTATGGTCAAAAGAATTGCCAACAACTTAGCCCAGAGTTAGAGAGCTTTACCTACCTAGTCACAGCCTTTATCCCCACTCTCAGAGCAGAGCCTCTCTCACTAGGCATAGAGGAGAAGAGTAGTATGTCTGAATTCTGCAGGCAGATGAGAATGGGTGAAGGGTAGAGAGGGCAGAGGAGGGTGGGCAGTTGGGGTGGAGTTGAGAGAGAGAGAGAGATAAAGGAAGAGGAGAAAGAGGAGGAGGGTAAGCTAAGATGTTCACTTTCTTCTCCTAAGTTCACAAATCTGTTACAACACTCCTTCCTCAGGGAAAAATGAGTATGAGGTAGGGGGTGAGCCAAAAGTGTTATACTAGGAAAACATGCAATAAGTGGAAAGGGGACTCCTATCTAGCATTTTCTAGGTATTTGTCTATTTCATGTGACCAACATTTCTAAGAGTTAGATATAATTATTTCTATGTAGATAATTTCTGAAGGTCACACAGTAGGTAGTAGTAGAAAGGATTTGTCCTTTCCAAATACAAAGCCCATGCTTGTTCCAAAACACCAAAAACTTTTGATTATGCACAATAAAGCACTGTGTAAGGTTGTGTGTGATAACGGCCTAGAGATTGAAGAGATCATTCCATCTAGGAAATCAGGGAAGTATCTTATGGAGATGCAGCCTTTGAAGTTGGCTCTGGGTAGTATTTAAATACTCAGAAATGAAGAACTCTCTGAGAACAGGGAAGAGCATAAGCAAAGGCAAGGTGATGGGGAATTATCAGGCATAGTTTAGGGAACCAAAAATAGTGCATATGAAAGTCATATTGGGTTAGGATAGTATATTGCGGTAAGCACAATTTTCAAAGTGGAAAGAATAGAAGTGAGCAAACAACAAATGCGAGGTGTCATGGATAGGCCAGAATCAGACTTAATGTCAAAAGTTTTAAGCCTAGTGACTGTGGAAGAAAGATGATGGCATTAAAACTGTGTGAAAGTTTTCAAGAAGAGAGATTGGTTCTACAGTTATTTATCTCTGAACATGTTTAGTTGTATGTACTGTTTAGTAGAAATAAATACTTATTTTCATGACTCATCCGTTCATTCAAGCAAGAACTTTTATTGAGTCCTTATGTTGTGCGAGGAACTGGGGATTTAATAGCGCTCAAACATAGGCATGGTGCCTTCTCTGGAGGAGCTTACAGCCAAGTGGGTTGGGGAACAGATCACAATCCAAACAATCATATGATATGAAATTTATACTGTGGTAATGGTGATGAAGGAGACATACAAGTATGCTTTGAAGGTATAAAATAAATAAGGGAGTCTGGATGGGTTATAAAAGTCAGGAAACATCTAATGAAGTGACATCTGAGCTGAGATCTGAAGGGTGAGCAAGAGTTAACTAGGCCAAAAGTACAAAGAGCATTGCATTCTTTACACATTTGCAAAGAGGGGAACATTCAATAATGGAATATTACACAGCAATAAAAATGAGTGAACCTTTGCTACTCAACTGATGAATATTGGTAACATAATGGTGGGTGAAAAACAAGTTCTAGAGACTATATACTACATGATATCTTTTTTATAAAGTTTAAAAGAAAAACTAAATAATGCGTTGCTTAGATATACAAATATATGTGATAAAACAAAAAAGACAATGAAAAATACTAAATTTGGAGAGTGAAAATTTGGAGGAGGAGTGGCAGAAGAAAGGGATGTAATAGACATGTAAATTATTGGTAATGTTCTAGATACTGAGGTGGATAGGAAGTTCTGAAAAGCTCATTATATTGTTTTAAATACATACATAAAGGGGGTCATGCATCAGCCAATTTTAATGGTATGATGAACAAAGGGTTATGATTAATCCAATTCTGGGCATCTGATTTTTTAAAAAAGATTATGCTGAGTATTATGGACTTAAAAATATCAAGATGGCTGGAATAAAGAAGCAGAGGGAGAAAGATAGGAAATGAAGATGCAGACATGGCTGAGCTCTGGTCTTTTCAGATGGTTTTCTCTTTATACTGGAAGCTGTGAGAGCCATTGAATGGTTTTTAAGAAGGCAGCAGTCTTCAAAATTTGCATTTTGAAAAAAAATCACTCTCCCTTCAGTGTAGTGACCAGATTGAAGAGAGGCCAGAATGAATGTGGATGAACCACTTAGGAAGCTTTGTCTAGATGTAAGATAGTGGGAGCTTAGAATAAGGTAGAGGTTGCAGTGGTAGTGATGATGGTGATGATGGTGATGGTGGTGTTGGTGTTAGTGATGGTGATGATGGTTGTGATTGTGATGGTGGTATTGGTGTTGGTGATGGTGATGGCGGTGGTGGTAGTGGTGGTGATGGTAGTAATGGTAGTGGTTGTTCTGGTGGCGGTGGTGGTGCTGGTGATGATGGTAGCTTTAGTGCTGGAAATCGAGCTAAATGGGCAGATATGAGAATATTTAGGAAGTAAAAGCTATAGAATTCAGGGATAGATTTGCTATGTGTTGATGGAGAGGAAGATATCAAGGATAATTACTAGCTATTTTATTTTTTATTTTTTTGCTTATTAATAAAGCAAGGATGGGGCAGGAAGAAGAAATCAATAATTCAGTTTTGGGCATGCTGAGGTTGAGATGCTTTTTCAGATTCCACCTCTTTCTCAACTCCTTTCCTCTTTGTTGTCTAAATAAGAGCTCACAAACTCAAATTCTTTCTGGGGCCAGGCAGGTAACTGAAGTGAGTGAAGCAGGCTGGGTCAAGGAGGTAATCAGAATGGTGGAGTCATTGGTGACCTGTAGAGAACATGACCTATTGAAGAGTGGGTGGTGGCTATGATTCGGCTTAGCCATTAGGAGGCCAAGTGTTGTTGGCTCTTGATTTTTTAATAGGAGCAAAAAAAAAAAAATCATGATTATTATGTTTCTTAGTTAGCAACTAATTCAACACTTAAAAACAACCTACTGTAAGGCTCAGTCCTCTGGGCCAGACAAAGCTAATCTGTGACACATGGGTAGCTAGATGAGAATTTTGGTTCTAAATCATTCATTAATATTAATTTACTCATCATATTCTTGATCACATACATTTCAATCCATTATTCGAATAGAAATTTTCTGATAACATGGCACTATTAAAGAGGTACTTCTGTTTGAATTTTAGCAAAAGGTACTATATACTCAATTTTAGAACATTTTTTAATTAAAAAAATTTTCATTTTGAAAACTTAAAATGCTCAGGAAAGTTGTAAGAATAGAATAATGAACTCTCATATACTTTTGCCTAGATTCACCATTTGTAAGCATTTTCCACATTAAATTCTCTCCCTGCTACATGAGAACCATTCCAGAGAAAGTTGTAGCATGTATCCCCTAAGTACATTCTTCTACATAACCATAGTGAAGTGATCAAATGCAAAATTGATACAATACTACTATATAGTATGCAGTTAATATTTAATTTTGCAATTTTTTTTTCTGATCCAGAATTCAGGCCATATCACCCATTGTATTTGGTTGTCATGTATATTTAGTCTCCTTTAATTTGGAACAGTTCCTCTTTGTCTCTCATGACATTGACATTTTTGAAGAGTACAGGCCAGCTGTTTTATAGAATGCCCCTCAATTTGAGTTTGCTTGATTGTTTCCTCATGATTAGATTCAGGTTGTGCATTTTTGGCAGAAATACTATGCAAGTATTGCTGTGTCCTCAGTGCATCACATCAGGAGGAACATCATGTCACTTTGATCATTTAGGAAGAGTTGTGTCTGCCAGATTGCTCCACTTACAGGAACTTATCCCCTTTGTAATCAGCAAGTAATCTGTCGGGATATAGTTTGAGACTCTGAAAATATCCTATTCACCTACAAACTTTCACCCAATAGTTTTAGCATTCATTGAAAATTCTTATCTGAATCTATTATTACTATGGAGGTCACAAATTTGTGATTTTTTAAATATTAACATTTCCTTTACATTTATTAGCATTCCACAGTAAAGAGCTTTCTCTTCCCTATTTATTTATTTCTTTTTTATATCTTTTTGTTTCCTGATGGACACCTGATTCTTTTTGTACCTAATGTTTTCAACCTACTATTATTGTTTTGATGCTAAGATTGCCCACAGTTGGACAGTGGGAGCTTTTTCAGGCTGGCTCCTATGTTCTTTGACATGTTCTCATCAGTTTTTGAGGATTTACTTTCTGCCATATGATACTTATGTTTCACTTTGTACTTTCCCTGCTCTAGTGGGAGTTGCATCTCTCACTGATTAAATCAGAATCTTTAAGGTAGGCATGAATACTTTTAAAGCTGTCTGAAAGATTCCATTGAACATCCACTACATGGCCAAGGAAAGGTTGTGCTAATCTTTGGTGAGAGAGGATTGGGTCACAGCTAAACACAAGGAGCTTGTTGTTAAAATGTAGTGCACCTTATAGATAGATACTTGCCCATAGTCATTCCTTAGTTCAACATTTAAGAACTGCCATCCATAATCCTAACCTAGTTTTTCAGACTTTCTTGCACACTGTTTCTTACATGAATTGTTACCTGCAGCTAGGTGATTTTACTGCTCATCTTTGACCTTCCTTTGTTCAGTTCTGCCTTTACTGTTGCACTCACTGCACCTTTACTGATGAGATCTCTCCATTGTTTGGTCTTCCAGGCCTCTTACTCACTCTTCCCTTACTTCTCTCCCCAAAAGGACAGTCCTTTCTGTTCTATAACAGTTAAACACTCAGCCATGTCTCAAGACTCTATTTAATTTAAGTCTAGTTTCCTCTGTGAAGCCTCCCTGACCACACTGGATCTTAGTGAGCTCCTCCTTCTAATACTTACCATGAAGCTCTTGGCATGAACCCCAACATGGAGTGCCGTGCTTAAATATCTTAATCTTTCATCTAGATTAAGCTCGTTGAAGGTGCTTCTCTGTCTCAGGGCAAATAGTAAAAGCTGCTAAAATATCTGTTGACCTATGGTAAAGTCAACTCAGTTAAAGATCCACAGAAAATGAAGATGGATTTTATAAGCAAGAAAGACAAGTTGTGGGACATTTGGGGAGAAACTTTGACAGGGTTACACTGACTTTCACACGAACAATCATTAGATTTGCAAGGATAGATGAACTTAATGATTATTCTTTAGAATTTAGTTTGTAGGACTCCTACTCTCTCTTCCAACCCCCCAAAAAGATGGGTAAATATTTTTTGGTGGAGATGTAATAACAGTGGCATTGGGAGCGGGGTGGAGGTGTGATGTATGCTTTGTAACGGGGAATAGCTTAAAAAAATATTTTTCGGTTGTGATCATTCCAGATGAGAATGTATTTTCTTTTAAAAATGCAATGGGCAATACCTATTCTGGTTTCCTTATAGATATGATGGTAACATTGTGTTTTGGGACAATAGATAGCATCCTAAGAGGTAACATGAGACTTCCAGTCTGAATGTCCTGCAGTTTGGAAGCCTAAACATGGAGGAAAATGTCCAGGTAATTCTGAGCTAGGGTCCCGGACAACGCTGGGGAAAGGGCACCACCTACTGACTAACCATAGTCACTAAGCCAGAAACTTTTTTGATCTGGCTTAGAGCAGGTATCCCAAGGAGGCTGGCACCTTAGAAGCCCAGGGAAATTCTCTGCCAGCCCCTAACGTGTTTCTTGCGGGAAGTTCATGAGGACATAGCCGCACAAAGTGAGCTGTTTCACGTGTATGTCTTCTATAAGAAACTCTCTCAGAAAATGAGATCTCACTAGAGGAAGAATATCAGCAGCCTTGGTGCAGAAAATGATAGAACGAATATTTTATCGAATGCTGTTGCATAAAGTTATGATTCTGTGCTTGCTTTGGCAACACATATAATAAAATAAAGTTATGGTTCCATAACATGGCTTGTAAAGACAGTTGTGTTGTTAAGGGGTGGAGGAGGCAGAGGCTGAATTTTAGGACTTAACTCTGTTTTAGAATGGTTTGATCTGTTTAAAGGTTTTAAAAATAAGAGGTCTATTTTATTTAAAAATTAAACTCTATTCTCCAAAACATTAGTAAATGGAAAGTTTACATAGCAAAGTGTTGTTATATATGCAGTAGAGTTTTAGAATGTTGTCTGAAGTGAGGAGAGACTGATGGAAAGGGCACTGTTATCTCCTGATAAACCATTCAGCTTCAAGTTCTTCATCTAGGAGATAGCTATAATCACTTGAACTGTCAACATACTGTTGGTTAAGTTTGAAAAGTGCATTAGAGGTTGACAACATGGTTGAATGGGGTTTGTTTCCTCAACCAGGAAAATGTATCTGGGACACATGATTGTAGGTGTGAGAGAGGCTACTTCCTAAATCAACTGAGATCCAAAATTAGTCTCTTTCACTTCTTTGGTGGGAGTAGTATCTTAAAAAAAGACACTTTCATTGAGTCAGTATACAAAGGAATGGGAGAGAGTGGAAGGACCATGAGGGAGGAGAAGGAAATGTTTCTTCAGCTACCAGAGAACTTCACAAGCTGCATCTTGGCAAATTAGCTTTTGGGGGCTTCCCACTTTCACTCTTAGCAGCCCTTAATCCTTGGGGAATTCCAGCCCTCTAGATTCTGATAAACAAAATCACATTAAACTTAATCCTCCATTGAGATGCACTCTCAAGAGGGTTTTACCTAAACTAGAATGAGAGGAAAGGAGTGCTGCTTGCCCCAAAGGCATGGTACTAACAGCCAATGCTTACTGGGTCCAGGCACTGGGCTAAATGCCTTCCACAGATCAGTTCTTGGGTGCTCCCTATAGCCCAATGAAGTAGGATTAGCATAGGCTCACGTATGGAGGTTAAGGAACTTATCCAATGTCCCAGAGCTAGTGAATAAGAGGACTGAGATTTGAATGCAGTTCTGCCTGCATCTAGAATCAATACTCTTATCCGTGTGACATTCTTAACCTCTAATGGTGTTATTTCAGAAATTGCTAGTGGAATTTTCTTGAAGCTAAAGAAGCTATGAAGGACCCCGAGGCTCACATCTTTTTTAGTTATAAGGGGCTATCCTGTGCTGTGATTGACAGAAGAGCTCTTTCTTTTTTTCCTTCTTTTTTTGACTAAGACTGTAGCTTCATCCAAGTTCTAGACTACCTTAAATGGAAAAGCAATATTTACCTATTGACTTGAACGTGTGCACGTGCATGCGCATGTGTATGTATGTGTGCATGTACATGCATCTTTTTTGCATGAGGTGAGGATTCGAACCAAGAGTAGGGACACTGAAGAAATGGTATAAAGAGCACTAAACTAGGAGTCAAGAGTCCTCAATTCTAATTCTGGCTCTGCCATTTACAACACCACCACCACCAACAACAACAGCTAATATTTGAGTGCTTAGAACGTGTCAAGCACCATTCCAAACATTTTATACATATTAATTCTCTTAATCCTCATGACTGTTCTATGGATAAATACTATTATTATTACCATTTTACTGATGAGAAAATTGAGGTACACAGCAATTAAGTTACTTGCCTCAGGACACGCCAGCTAATCATTGGCAGAAAGTTGGCTTAAACTCAGGCAATCTGGTTTACTACATTAACTATTACATAATACTGTTTCTTGGCTAACTGATTTGCAAATTTTGTTAGTTACCCTTTCTGGGCTTTAGTTTTTCCCATTTGTAAATTCATATTTTTGGCAAAATATTGAGTTTTAAGCTTGTGTTAGACCTTATAGGTCAGATAGATATGGAAAAGATTATACACACAGACGCCTACACCCCCAATACACACACACAGTGCAAAATGCAAAGGAGAGGGGGTCCACATGCAATTGGCAGCACTGGGAAAGGTCACAGGACAAGCTGTCTTTGGAACTTGATCTTAAAGCTGGACGCTGGTCCAGAAAGGGCATCCCAGGCAGAGATAAAGCTCAAGGTGAATTTGGGGACTCTAGTAACTAGTCCATTTGACTAAAGAATGGGGTATTAGACAGGAGACACTGCCAGATGGGTAGAGTGAGGCCTGAGGTTAAGGATTCACATCAAGGACCATTAATACCTGAAGCGGTGTGTAAATAGGGACAGGCTGGAGGCAGGGAGACCAGTGAGGAAGCCAGAGAAATGGTCTGGCTGAGGGAACAGAGGACCTCAAGTTGAGTGGGTAAGGGAGATACTGAATAATAGGGATTGCTCAGAAACTGCCAGAAATATCTGGAAAACAGGATGAGAAGGATGAGATAGTGTAGAGGAGGTGGTACAGTGAGCAGAATGGCTAAGTAAGAGCGTGACAATGGCTTGTAAAGGAAGACAGTTCAGTTTCTGACCTCGTCAAACTAGAATTCCTGTGGACTCTGTAGGCAGATACGCTTGGCCAGGGTTAATGGATTTGTATGAAGCTCAGAGTAATGATCTTTAGAGGAATATGACAATGACAGCTATGTGCCAGGCATTCTTCTCCACCCACATTATCTGTAATTAACAGAAGAATACTGCTATACTGGTGCGTGGCTTTCATTTTAGAGGTTTAATCCTTTCTCAATGAGACAGCATAGCATAGTATATACCTCATTTGGGCAGCAAACTCTATTTGATACTTCCAGCTAACAGGGCAGGCTCAGAAGCCAGAAGACTAGAATAAGTAGAGGATCTACTGACTAGCTGAGTCTCCTGGGCAAGAAATTTAATCTTTTTGTGCCTCAGTGTATGAATGTATAAAATGAAGATAATGTTACCTACCTCATAGAGTTGTGAGGATTAAATGAGTTAATATCTGTAAAGTGCCTGGCCTGAGTAAGCACATAGGAAATTCCTGTTGATGAGTAAACGGATGAAATGATTGGCTGGGGATGCATAGCTAGGAGA
Organism: Pteropus medius; assembly: GCF_902729225.1. NCBI lineage: Eukaryota > Metazoa > Chordata > Mammalia > Chiroptera > Pteropodidae > Pteropus > Pteropus medius. Next base: position 12,583,281 of record NW_024340692.1, read on the forward strand.
ACCAGAATTCAAACCCAGGCCCACAGCTTCAAGGCTTCCTTACGTTTCACTGTGCCACAGTGAAGTGAGAGCAGAGTTCTAACAGAGATGAGAAAGAAGTGAAGAGGATTGTGGGAACAGCACATTCAGGTGGCCGAAGGAGGAAGAAGAATAAGGGAAAGAACAAGGAAAAATTAGCAAGAAGAACAGGAATGAAGAACTTAAAAAAATATTTTCTCTTTTCTGATTGTTAAATTAAAACAGCCTCACTCTAAAAATTAAAACATTGTAGAACTAAGTTCCTTGATCTAGCCACCTTTCCTGCTTCCCTGTTGGATAGCCATTGCTAACAGATTTTGGAAAAAAAAAAACGAAAACAGAGGATATTATACGTAGTATCATAGAAAGTAGGCAACTCAAAAGAGCAGAGGTGTTTGATAAGTTTGGATACAGGAGGGTTAAGGGCATGAGGCTTGGTGTTGGGGAGAGCCGAGAGGGGACATCAGGGTAGGGGTGCAAGTGATGGATGATGCAGTTCTGGTAGTTAGGTTTGGAGTGAATTTGATGTGGAAGGAGTGGGCAGTGGGCATAGACAGCTTCAAAATAAGAAGGCTGGAGTGTAGAGTTGTGGGAAAAGGAAACTTTTTTGCACTATAGACCCCTTTGAGAGTCTAATGAAGCTTAGGGACCTCCTAGAATAAGGTACCTAAAATAAAAGACATGAGATTACAAAAGGTAAATACTTTAATCCACAGACCCTTTGGAATTTAGAATTCCTGTAAGGACACTTCCAGCTTTAAGATTTGATACTTCTATGGTCTCCATCCTTAAAAGCTGCCTGGTGCTCTCTGTTTCTTCTAAACCCTATCTGTATAGAAACTCAAAGATGCCCCGACAATGCAGAATGAGTCAAAATCTGTAGCTCCAGCTTGATTTTAGACAAGGACAAGGTGATTCGGACCCCTTAAAACAGGGATTCCCAACACCTGGGCCACAGACTGGTACTGATTTGTGGCCTATTAGGAACTGGGCCACACAGCAGGAAGTGAGCAGCGGGCAAGCAAGCGAAGCTTCATCAGTATTTGCAGCCACTCCTCAGTGCTAGCATCACCTCCTCAGCTCTACCTCAGATCAGTAGGCATTAGATTCTCATAGGAGCACAGGTCCCTGGTGCCAGTAAGGTTGGGACCTACTGCTGCCCTAAAACATAGAGAAGTTGTGTAAAACATCAATGTTGCCACCCCCATTTACTTATTTCAAGAGGGATGTTGGCAGAGTGAAAAATGCTTTGGAGACTTTATGTGCTGATCAAATCCTCTTGGCTTTCCAAAAAAAAAAAAAAAAGTCCATCAAGACCCAGAGGTTCTTGGTATGTTCCACATGTTTGGAAGATGGCTGATGCACTTCCCTGTAGGGATGGATCTGTTCCTCATCACACATGTGAGCACATTTGCAAATAAAATTCAGAAAATCGCCAATGACTTTTCTTGGACAAGATGGAGGCGATGAGAAAGGCTGGCAGCAAGCATGGCTCAGGGTAGATTCACTGGGGCACATAGACTAGAAAAATGAGTTTCTGAGAATTTCCTTATCACTCATTCAATTGGAAACTGGCTGAGCCTGCCTATGAAGTTATTATTAGTACAGTAGAGAACAGGGTTTACATCAAATAACCCAGTTAATGTTTGGTTATGTTTTTATATTTCTTCCCAGGCCATAGAAGTATGTCTACAGGAGAAGAGTTTTTCTACTCTTTGTCTGTAACTTGAAGTTGAAATCATCGTCTCAACTACATACATTGTTGGAAGCACTATTTTGGGTTGGCTCTATATAATATGAAATGAAGAGAAAAAGTGTGTAGCTGAATCCCAATATGGAAATCCAGACTTAAAAACATTCTCTGATGGTTTGGCATTGCGGGATAAATTGGTCATAGTTTTCAACAACTCAGATCAAAGCCAAATGCTGTTTGCATTCAGACAGTGATTCAGGGACCATGTCTTATTTGGTTTCTTTGAAAATAGAGCACAGACATTTTTTCATACCTTCAGAGAAATCTTTTGGCCGCCAAATTTGTGCCTTGTAAATGTTATTTCACCCTAATATAAAGTTTTACATTTTGTCTCAAATATCTTTTTCAGAGTTATTCTACCATCCCTAAGCTGAGTAGCTTATTGCAATGAGGTTCTCCTGGTGTAATGTGAAGGAAAAAAACCCAGCCAACTGGTAAAGATAAAAAAGAAATGAAAGTAAATAAAACACATATGGAACGTTTACTTTCAGAGTTAAAATGTATATGAGTGTGTATGCAAATTAGCCATCCAAATAGAAATCTAGACTGGGCCAGCCTTAGGCACAATTATGAAGTACCAAAGTTTGCTTTCCATGGCTTTTCATTCTCCTTACCTGGATATTTTTCCATCACCTCCACTCTTCTTTCTCAGTCTGCTTTCTGATCCTTCTGAACCTCAAAGAATCAGAACTGCCCTAGTTTGTACCCACTTCAGAACTCCACCTTATACCACGAATTTCCTTTTATTTCTCTCCTTTGAATTGCATGTGTCTTGTGCCCCTTTTCTGTCTTGCTAGTCAGGGAGAAGCTTCAGGGGTTAAGTGAAAATTATTTAAATGACTGTTTAAAAAATTATTAACTCATAACCCATTCTTGATTTTAATGAACAGATTATATGTATTTTGAATTGTGTCCTGATTTTGTTTTCTTCACTTAACAGACTTTGAGTGTCTACTGTGCAGAGCACAATGGCTTTGGTGTAGTGGGAATTATAGGAAAGCCCAGTTGTTAATTGTGCAGTGTGGAGGGGTCATATACACAAAAGGTTATACTGCATGGCAATGTAGAGTAACAGAGATGATTGATGCAAGCTGATTTTTTTCATCTAATAAATGCTTATTTTGGTACATTTGATGTGGCAGACACTCTTCTAAGTGCTTCAAAAATATTAACTCATTTAATCTTCAAAACAATGCTCTAATACTATTGCTATATCACTGTTCTGCAGATGGAGAGACAGGTACAGAGAGGTTAAGTGACTTCCCTAGAGTTGCTTAGCTATTAAGTGTGGAGCCAGGGCTGAATCCCAGCAGTCTGGTTCCAGGGCCTGAGTCCTTAAATTATCTCGGTGCAGCCTCTCCAGCTTTAGGAGATGAGTGCCAAGTGTGGGACACAGACAAGGGCTTTGAGTTAGAAGGCATGACCTATTCTGGGTGAGCTAAAGAGGTCAGAGGGGCTCTGTTACAGTGGTTCTTTACCTTGGCTGCCCATTACAGTAATCTGGAAGGTAAAAAAAGTCCCAATGCCCAGATCACATCCAGTTCAGTTAAATCGGAATCTCTAGGGGTGAGGCCGGGCTAGTTATTTGAAGAGCTTATACCCAGTATAGTTTACTAGGGAGGGAGGGCATTATTCTCCTTACAACAGAAAGCCTCACAGAGTAGAAGTGGACAGTAAAAGTCATTCCAGGTAGGCAGAAGAGCAGATGCAAAGGCTTGGGGGCTTTGGAGAATGTTCAGAGTAAATTTTGAAGAACTACGGCAGTTCAACGTCACTTGGTAGTATCATATAATAATAGGCCATTATGTGTATCATTTATATAGTATATTTTGTTCTTAAATTTTACATATAATTATGTTTACCACGTATCTCATAAAAAATATCTTATAATGAGCAATATCTTATAATGGCAGGGTGGTGGGGAGAGTCCATTGTTGCAGCTAAGAGCATATGCCCTGGAGCCATAGGGAGTGGGTTGTAGTCCCACTCCACCACTTATTAGACTGATACCTGTGAGGATTAAATTAGATCAAGAATCTCTAGTACTTTGCTCAGCTCCTTGCACACAATAAACCCCAAATAAATGTGAGCTGTTATTATTACCATGATTAAACTTAAGTATATGGCTTATAACTTGCCACTCTTACTTTCTCCTTAATGTCCTCTTCTTGCTGGAAGTAAAAAAAAAAAACAACAAAAAAAAACACACTAGCAGGAAGAACATTTCTGACCTATGCAACCTGCTGAGATAACATCATTATTATCAAGTTCAAATTATCTAACTGCTGGGCCCTAAATTCAATCTCGAATCTAAGGACTCTCTGCTCCTGCCTCTTACACCAATAGCCTCAAATGGTATCTATAGCCGAGTTTTAAATTACATTTGGTTATGAAACAGAAGACAGAAGACATGGAAGTGGGGGAAGGGATGTTCCAGGCTGAACTGAAATTTCTAAGGTAGGATTAATAACAGCAGTAACAATAAGAAAAATGAGTGAGACTCAAAGATGCCTTGGAAGGTACTTCTATACAAATATACATATATTTTAATTTCTGAATGTCATTCTAAGAAAATCTTGGCTCTGTTTTATCTGGGAATGAGATAAGGTCCAATTTGGGAAGGCATATATTTCCTATTAGGTGCTGAATTCTGTGGCTACATTTGTTAACCAATAACTTAAGACATGTAGTAATGGCCTTGTTTTTCAAGGCAGTTGTCTGACAACCAAATGGATAAGCTACTCTATCTGACCCCCAAAAGATTGACCAACTGGTCTGAAAGGGGGCATTATGTAATTACTAGAGAAGTATAACGTCTCTTGCTTAATATGATACTGACAAAATGGATAATCGAAAAGAGCATGAGCCATAACTTAATTAAAAAAAGGCTAAAATGATGTCACAAAAATGATTTAGTATTTATTAGGTGGTAAGCCCCTTTAAGTTTGTCTTGCTTATCTTTGTACTCTCCGTGGTGCTTTGAACACCTTAGGTACTTATATAACTTGCTGTCAGATATTTGTTAAAAGAAATAAAGGATTCTACTGGCTCCTACAAATGAAAAAATCTAGAAGTTGGATGAAGATCAGGTGTGGTTCCATCAGGGCTCTGGCCCTTGTTGTCTGCAACCTTCTCTACCCTGTCCTTCGCTAAGTGTCAGCTTTCTCTGCAGGCTGATAGGAAAACTGCCTCACTTCTGTTTCTTCACAACACGTGGAAGAGGAAGGCTACCTTTCCAGGGGTTCCCTAGAAAGAGAAGCTACTTTCCTCAGAAGCCACCAAAGAACTTTGCTCAAATGAGAACATCGTATTGGTTAAAGTTGGGTCACATGCCAGTCACTGAAACAATCCCTGTTGCCAAGGGAATGCTGTGCACTGATTGGCTTAGGTTTGGATTAATGAGCCATTTACTTTTTTCCCCCCCTCACATTAATTTATTTTATTTATTTATTTTTTAATAGTAAGTCATATATATTTTGCATTGTATGTTCACTGCCCATAGTTAGATTTAATGAGCCATTAACTTTGGGAAGGGAGATTTCTCTCACAGTTATCAAGCCCATTTCTGGAGCTGGGGCTGGAGTTAATTTTCCTTGAAGCTCTTGGGCTGTGTTTACTATCAATAGAGGAAGCCCCTGGTTGCGCATGTGTGCTAGCCAGTGTTGCAATTTCCATTCAATCTTTGCAATAACTCAGATAGTGGAACTGAGGTCCCCAGTGTTTCAGGAACCAGCCCAAGATCTTCCAGTAAGTGGTGCATTTAGGATTTCTAGGTTTTCTAATTCCAAAGTCCATTCTCCTTCCAACACACTACCCTGCCCGAGTGAATGAACAAATAATGCCAGTGGAAGCAGGGCTTCCTGCCCTGTAAGAATAGCAGAGTAATGGTTAATGTGGGAGACTGTTTCTGTTTGAAACCTGGCCATTTCCCCACAAGGTGGATGACAATGGGAAGATATTCCACTTTTTTCTGCCTCTGTTTTCTCATCTGTAAAATGGAAATTGTGCTAGATCTTACCTCATTTGGATGTTGTGAGAATTAAATAAGGTAATGTAGATGATGAACTTGGAACAATGTTGCCAGCCTGAAGGGGGCCGACACTCTTATTTAGGGCAGGTCTGATTTGGGGGCAATTGGTCATTTGTCCAATGGACAATAAAGTTATACTTGTCTGCTCTACAGGGTTAAAAGGGGACAGGAGTGTTCATACATGTGAAAAACCCCTGAGTGCTTTAGCGTCATCGGGATTTAGGATTTGTAGAAAGTTTCTAAATGTGTTTATACTCCTTACAGGTGTATTTAGAACTTGAAGTAAGTTAGGGAGGAATCTGAATAGCCACTGAATCACTTTTTTTCAGAGCTTAATTCTACCCAAAACTTATTTGTTGCTCTCAGTTATCCTGATGGTGCTTTAATGCTGTATTGCCTTTTTCATTTCCTCTAATTTAAAAAAATTCATCTTCCTCTTTGCACTCTCATTCCATATTTTCCCTCCTTTTTCTCCCCACAATTTTGTACATATTTCTCTCTCTCTCTCTCTTTTTGTAGAAATCAAGGTGTGATGAAAATGACCTGGTTTTCTATGGTGTGAAGGAAGAAGTGGGGTGTCAGGTAGAGAAGGATCATGGGGCAGTGGTGGGGGAGACTCACCCACCTAATTCTGAGCATTGCATAGAGATTGAATTTTCTTCCCCAAGAAAAGAGAAGTAATATTTTAGTCTTCAGTTTATAGTGAAGAGCCTGAGGACAGGTGTTTAGACTCTTTTGGAGTATTGAAATGATTATACATACACAAAGACAATTGTTAGTGATAGTCACAATCTCTGAAAGTGAGGAAACCATTCTTTCATTTCATTCATTTATTCATTTATTCAATTAGCATTAAATACTTAGTGCCTAGTACTGTCGTTGAGCCAGGAAAGGCTTATGAAGAAATATAAAATTTGAGCATTAGAAAGTACTTATAGAAGGCAGTTCTGGGTAAGATAGCATCGTGATTATGTAATTAATTTTACAACACTACTTATAAGTGGCCACTATGGATGCTAAGTGGTAAAAGAGTATGAGTAGGAGTATACCTGTGGAATATTGTGTATACTATGAATTTATTTTTATTTTGGTAAAATTTTTGTACATATACCTTAGTAATATGTTAAGGAATATCAAATAAATCTTTGTAAAATATTAAATGCATCTCAGTTGGGTTTGTATAAAATTGGAAGAAAAATTTTACCAATCAAAAAAGATATGGAGACATTGTATGGAGTAAAGTATTTCACATTTTGTATTTTAGATTCTGTTTTATAGTTTGACCTTAGAAAGGAAGATATGATGCTCTGAATATAAGGGGTGTCAATAAAAATTTTAAATAATTGCATCACTGATGTGTAAGAAGGAGAGTCTGGGCTGACTGTTCTTATGGCAAAATAAGTAAAAGATCAACTTAAAAGTTTTATTAGGGTATCAAGCACTGATAACATTTCACTAGTTGTACTACTCTCATAGTAAGGTAAAATGGAGATTTTTCCATTTACACATTTAGTTCCCCACTTTAAGTTGGCAAACACTGAGTTTTTCCACTGCATTTCTACATAACTGGACTCTTGCCAACTCCCAAGCGCGCGCGCGCGTGTGTGTGTGTGTGTGTGTGCGCGCGCACATTTTAATAGCTAGGCATACTAACACTGGTGCTATTAGCTCAAGTTATCTGCATTCTGGGGTTAAAACTTTTTTCTCTCTATTGACACTTTATAGGAGTAAAATCTGATCATAGTTCTTTGCAAGTTTGTAAATAGTTTGCTGTCAGATTGCTCAGACAGACACAAATAACAGTTCTGAAAGGTTGCTGTTAGGATGTTCCCTCTGGGAGTCCATTATGTTCCAGGGCTATACCTATGAGATTGTGAATGTTCTTATTTTGTACTTTAGCTTTGTGTGAGCAGATATGCAGGATCTGTGCCTTTTATGCTCTTTCTGATGCGGATTCTTCCACTTGGAATGGTCTCCTTTGCTTTTCAATTTTCTACCTATTCTTTGAAGTCCAGCTCAAACAGCCAAGTTATTCCATGTTCTGTTGTAGGAAATTATTCCTGCATTCTTCATATTCAATTGTACTTATCTGACATTGATTATAAGATGCCTTGTACTTTATACACATTCAGTGTATTTTGCACACAGTTAAAGAGCATGCAGTTATTTTGTAGGATAGCAATGTTGAAAGAACTTGGAGCTTCTTGACTGGCAAATTTAGCTCTGCCTCTCACTCTCTTTAACTTTACTGAACTTCAGTTTCCTTGCTTCTAAATAGGGGCTACAAATGGCCATCTCATACAGATTGTTTTGAGGAGTAGGTGAGATAATGTATGCAAAGGGCCACCATTTTTTGAGGGTTTACTATACCCCAGGAATTGGGCAAAATGCATTATATAACATCTTCCCATGTATGTGTGTTAATGCCTATGAGTGTTAATTCCTTTATTCCCAATCCTGGGACAGAGTTGGTACTCACTGAATATTTCTCAAATGAATAGAATTGGACTTGGGCTAGCAGCAGGGCCCTGTCTGCTGAATCAGCTGCCCTGAGTTGGCAGTTGAGATGCATACAACTAAGGACCTCAGAGAGGGACGATACTAATGGGGCACAGTTCCCACCTATCTGTCTGAAAGGCTGCCAGGACATAATTCCTAAGCATGATGGAGAGCTCATGGGGAAGGGAGAGTGTCATTGCTAAACTACACTACTTCCTTTCCCACTCTCTCATTAATCTTCTCTCCCCCACCAGTGTTTACCAATTCTGTCCAGAAGAGGTGCAGATCTCATTCTGAGTCACTTCAGGATTGTATTGGGAGCGCTGCATTTTTACTATATCCCATGGAATGTAAGGATATTGCAGATCTACATTCCTGGCCAAGAAAAAAAAAAGGTCAACCAAAGCACTGTACCTATTTAGTGAACACTGTGTTAGGAATATTAGAGGCTCATGAAAATCCCACCTAACTAAAAACTGACATTCCCACCCTTGAGCTCTTATGAGTGAAGAGAATTTTGGGGATCTCCAGGTTGATGACTAATAACTTTCCCAGTGTTTTATTTTCATGAGCCATTGATTAAAGTAGGGAGTAGCACTATATATTTTCTCTTCCAGCAAAGCTATTTCCATCAAGTGGGAAGTTTGGGAAACTTCTGCAAGCCTCTAGGATATCATTTCATACATCAAAACCATTGTATTTGAGATGATATTTGAGGGGCATAGAAAAGAGTTTTTGTAGCCTTCACCCAGCCTTGTGCTGTTCCTGGGGAGCAATCTGTACAGCACAAGATTCTAGATGAAGGGAATTTCTCATGATACATCGATGGGTCAGTGTTCACATCTTGTGCTGCTCCTGAAGGCTGGAGTTAATGAGGAAGGGTTTTTATGTGAATATCAGGCCATGTTGCAATAACTAGCCACAATGGAATAGTCGCGGCAATTTCCACCACTTGGTTTCTTTGTTTTTGTGATGTTGCTGCATGCTTTATTTTATGAGTATTTTCTTTTCTTGTGTGTGGTTGAACCCATTGATTGCCATCTTGGTCTTGGATAGTTGGATTTAAAAGGAGATGCAGAACAGAGGGAGAAACTGGAAAATCGACAGAATGATATATCTTATACACTTATTAATTTATTTCTCTCCCTCCACTTCTGCTGACAGATATTCTGGTGACTAATATTCTGATGAATTTATGTCTTTAGGAAAAGGAAAAAATACTTTCTCTAAAGGGAGTCTTGAAAAACAGATTATAACAAGACATAAGTACTGTGAAAATCGGCTTTTTTTTTTCTTTTGGTGAATATAATGGATGTAGACCAACTTTAGTAATGTTTTTTTTTTTTTTCTGAAATAAGTGAAAATTTTCAACAGTCTTTTTGGTTTGGTTTACTGGAGCAAGTAATTTGAGTACTTGAGGGTTTATATTTTGATCCTAGCATCTATTACTTGAATGCTAATGTATATTGGAGTGAGAGCCCTAGAATAGAATATAAGGACTGGTGAAATTCTAAGTGTCTTGAGATATTTTCATTCATTTCATTCATGAGCATGAATTATACTCTCACTGCAGAAAGGCCTAATGAGGATGTTGTGTGCTTCACATACATTGATTCCCAAGATGGAGATCTGTACATCTGTGGCAGTACATGTGGGGAACCGCTCATAGTTGGCCAGCATCTTCAGGTCTGTGATCAAACCAAGCAGAAGAGCTCAGGTCACAGCTTAAAGAGGTATGAAGCTGAGGATGTTGAATTCTTCAGGACAAAGTGCTGCTAATAGATGCAACATATATAGGAAATGTGCTTCCATTCCTGGCACTCTATGTTTGGAATTTTACACCCTTGTAACACTTCCATCACCTTTCAATCTTCTCCGCCTATACTTTACTTTAAAAGGATGCCAAAGGCATCCTCTGTGCTTTACCTATCCATTTTCGAAGTTGTGTGCATCCAATCCTGAATATTAGAAAGACCCTTTTGCCATTTTTCACTTCGTAGTTTTTACTGTTTACGTTTTACTACTGGGTATTTTTTTTGTTTTGTTTTGTTTTGTTCTTTACGATTTGACGTCAAATCCTGTCTAAACGCTGAGGCTTTATTCATGTTAAAGAAAAAAGCCAGCCAAACAAATAGGCCTAAGAAGGCAAAGTGTCTTCCTGCTATTACCCGGTTCTGGAGTTCACTGACTCCTTGGCTCAGGGTTAGGAGTGTGTGTGTTAACGCGTCGAGAAGGAGATACAAGCTTGGCCTTCGAATTGGCCAGCCTGGTGACCAGTGAGTCCGCCCCACTCTTTCCCCCCTCTCCCTCCGGCGCTCACACTCAGGAAGCAGCTGGCTGCAGGCCGGCCTTCGCTGCGGCACTAACATCCACACTCCTCGCCCGGCCTCCTCCCTCCCTCCCTCCCTCCTTTTCCCTTCCCCTTTCCCAGAGGCCGCGTCCACACTGCGCCGCTCCGGCAGCCCAGAGCGCGGCGCGCACGGGCACCAGCGCCGCCCCTCCCCGCGCCGCCCGTAGCTGTCCAGGCTCGCACCAGCTCTTCCCCGACGGAACCGGCGAAAGGAATCAGCTAGCATCCCGGGCTGGCTCCCCAGACGCAGCCCCCGGCCCAGGGCGAGGATGAGCAGGACAGGCGAGGCACAAAGTCGAAACTCAACTTTTTAAAACATTATTTGCATGTGGGCGTAGTGGAGGAAGAGAATGAGCTGATGCCGAGGGTCCAGCCACCCCCCTTCTGCCTCCTCCCCCTGCCGCTGCTGCCCTCGCACACGCGCGCGCACACACGGCACTTGGGCCGAGTTTCCGCGCTCCGTCCCCGGGCTGGGATGGGAGTTTTCATTTCCGAAGGAGGCAGAACCCGTGGAGCGCGCTGAAAGGCTGGAGCCCCAAGTTTCTCCTCGCCAGAGCTGGCCACCCGCTGTCACTCGCGCAGGCTGGCCGGGGGAAGGGACCAGCACGCCGGCTTTGTTGTGGAAATCCTGGTTACCTGGTAAGTGGATGCCATAGGAACTTTGCTTTGAGAGTGTGGGGGAGTTAATGTTCGGAGACACAAACTAGGGATTAGAAATAGTTCTCCACGCTGAGCCGGTGGCGTTCGTGCAGGGTTAAGAATATACGCGCCCCCATCCCCAGATTCTCTAAATGATCTGTTTACTGAGATAACGACCCTCAATTAGGAATCAGGCTGTGTTCTTGTCAGTTACCTAAGAGTACCCGTGTAGGGGACAGAAAGGAATCAACGAGATTTTAAAGTTTCTCTAATTAGGAAGACTTTTTGTTTTTGGTTTTCTTTTAAACTACATGAGCCAGAGGGCTACAAAATCAGGGCAAGTTACAGGACGCACGGGCATGGTCTTGCAAGGCACCCATGAGTCCACACTGAAGGGAAACTGGAGAAGTGAGAATTGATGGGGTGACATGAGGTCTCTCGCGCACACGGGCTATAGTTGTCTTTTCCAGTTCCACGTGTTTGTGGAGCTCCACGAAGTCTGTTTTTCACGCTTGTGTCTCGCTCAAGCCGATATCCCCATTGCTCCAGGAGGTCCTCGGGTCAGCGGTACGTTAACTCGCCGCTGGTGTGGGTCCGCTGACCCGCATCCTCCAGGTCTATAGCTATAACCTCCCACGCCGCAAAATGCGCAGACACATTCAGACGCGCACACTCCCCGCTGGGTTCGTCACCTCGCGTTTACATTTTTTTTTTTGCGGCCCCGCAAAATGTCAGCACTGTTTGGAAAATGTCTCAGTCTCAGGAACTTTGTCCTGCGTACGGCTTCAGTCCCTATAAATGACCCCGTGTGTAATTTGAAGTCCGCCGGGCTGCTCTCTGGAAAGCGTGAGTGAGCAGCCGGCTCCGTCCTAGACACACACCTTGCCCGGAGCGACACTTCCAAGTTACTCACTGGAGATGACAGTCACCTCAGGGATGAAGAAGTCACCCAAGTGTCTGGAAAACTTGGCTCTGACGGATTTGTCATCCTATGGATGATTCAGTTAGGTACCTGGAGAGAGAAACTTTGGAAAGGTCATTTCTGGCTTCACTAGTCGCGACTTGTTGCGAGTATTGGGGAGGCAAGAAGTGAAAGGAGACCTGAGGGTTAGCACACTAGTTCGGTGGAGGCTCCGGGTCCGCGCGGCTGGTGTAGCGCGGGGTCCGCGGCGTGGGGTCAGTGCGCTCCTGCGAGCGGGGCCGCGGTTCCCTCTGGAATCCGGCTCTGGCCGGGCCGGGGAGCCCGCTCGTCCCCGCCGCCTGGGCTTCCCAGCGGTGGGCCCGCGGCGGCGCCCTTAGGGCCTCGCATTACTCAGGACTGGGTTGCACAACAGGAAGCCGGCACGAGTTTGTTTTGTCTTGCTGAGCTTGCTCGCGCACAGGGCTGAGGGTTAGGGGCCGGGTCGGCCAGAGAGTGACAGGGTCGCAGCAGCGCGACCTCAACCGGGCCCTGTCGCTTCGGCTTCCGGACACGCCCCTCGCTCCGCGCCAGAGAGCCTAGGGGTGCGGGCCTCCGACCCCTGCGGTCCATGTAGGGGGATCAGGAACAGATGAGGGTTGTTCTCTTCCAACCCTGCCCCATGCTCCTCTCCCTCGTTTGGCGGGTCCCCAACACCTTTCCAGATATCTGCATCCCTCCCCCTGATAGAGAGGACCCCTCTGTTCTGTATTCTTCACCCTCTTGATAGCCTTGCCGGGAATCAGCTCGGTCCTCATCCCTGGAGCATCTGAACCTGAAGCAGGGGTAGAGGGTGGAGGGTGCTTCCGGAATCGCCTGGTTTAGCCTTGATAGGGACTGGTCTCTGCAGCTGCGTGCCCCCTTTCATAGAGAGGAGGATTTTACACCCTCTCCCCACCTACTTCCAGGACTTAAGCATCTCCCAGAGTTTGGGACCCTGGGCCCTGGCTTTTGTGAGGAGAGGGATGTTCTGTAGTTCCCCGCAGTGGGCCAATTGTCTTTAGGTAATGGGGACTGGAAATCTCAAATATAGACAAATCTAGATGAGATCTTCCTTGGCGATCACCTACAGATGAGGAAACCGAGATCCAGAGACTTTCAGGCGTTTTGTTCAAGGCCTCACAGCCGGTTGTCACAGACACAGGACAAACATTCAAGTTTCCTAGTCTCAGTTCAGAGAGCATGTATTGGCCTGAAGGTGAACTCAAGGCAAATGCAGCTTCTTTCTGGCCCTTCTGAAAGCCTTGATGAGTCATGATTTCTGCTTTGGGAGTAAGCCAGACCTCTGTTTCCCCCTCTATTGCATTCCTCACTAGACCTCCCTTTTAACACTAAAACAGGAAACTTTTATTTTTTTTTTGGGGGGGGGAGTAAAGTTGATTTATGCTAATTTAAATCTCCCCATTCCTTTTCCCTCCTCCAAGTTTAGTTCCACTCGTGTGAAACAGGTGCAACCTGCAAAGATTTGCAAAAAAAGGTTGCAATGAAGATTGTTTGGGGAAAGTTTGAAGGCATCTAGAGACAGGAGTGTGTTAAATTATATATTATTTTTGCAATTGGGAACATGCTGAAGTTTAAGGATCATCTTTAAATGCATTACAGTTGTTATATGTTTTCATTAGTTGTCTTCCTCCAGACTAACCCTAATATTATCTTTGAAAAGAAGAGTGAGGGGCATTTCTTTTCCAGTTACTTTCAAAACGCCTTTCCTTATTGGTAGTTCAATTCCTTTTCTTTGTTGTTAAGAGGACTCAGCAATCCTTGAGTATGAGTAGTTAAATCTACTTGCTGTTATAATTCCCTTTCTCTTTGGTTTACCTTAGGCCAGTTTTGAGAGAGCATCTTTTTTCTGACCCCTGATTCTATCTATGTTCCTTAATAGTAATTGGATTGTCAGAGATTGAGTACCTGGGATCAGTTGGTTTGCTTGGAAAGAAGTGATCATTATTTCAGATAGGAAAAGCAGCTTTTTTTTTTTTTTTTTTTTTTTGATGGACTCCAGGGTCCACTTAGTGGATAACATTCATATTGGGCCAAAATAGTCAGGGTGGGGAGGTTAAACAATAGCAAATTAATGTTTTGTACCAGCCCTGCCTTCATTTATATGGCAGAAAGTGGTCTTTCCATCGTTTTAGAAGAGAGCTTAATGTTCTCAGTCTTTTTTCCTTTGAGTGCTCTTTCCTGCTGGTAAATTAAATGTGAGGACATTCTTTCCACTGTTGTTCCTCTCATATTGTAGCTGTTGATCTCTGAAGTTGGAATGTTAATTTGTAATTATTTCATAATATAGAAAAAGTACTTCTTGAAGGAGATAATTCAGGAAGTGGCATCCTGTGGAAATTTTATTCCCTGAGGTCATTTTCTGTGTTTCTGAAGAGGATTTTATAAAGAAGGTGGAGATACAGGACTTAATTCTAACTTTTCACTGAGTTTGGTTAGCTCATAGACTCAATCAGGACTGAAAAGAAAATTAAAAAATAAATAAATGGCACATAAGAAATTTGTGCAATAGGAAGATGCTGCCTTGCTCATTCCAGGAGGATTTTAACATGACACTAACATGGAGTTTGATTAAAAGATGCCCAAGTTCTAAGTTTTTCTCGTTTCTTATTTATTTCAGAGTTGACACAAAACCCCAAATTTTTATTGAAATAAAATAAAATATAGAAAAGTGAATATATATTAAGCTTGATGAATTTTCACAGGCTGAACACAGCTAAGTAACTAGTATCCAGATCAAGAAATAGAACATTACCAATGCCCAGAAACGTCTTTATGATTTCCTTCCAGCCACTACGTTCCTCCAGAGTAACCACTGCCTTGACTTCTAACAACAGATTTTGCCTGTTTTTAAAATACTTTATGTAAATGGAATAATTCACTATGCAGTCTTAGATCTGGATTCTTTCTCTGACATAACCTTTTAGTAGGTTAGATAATTTGGACACTGACAAACAGAAGCCCTATTTTCCATCCTGATGATGGTCCGATTAGGGAATCTGAACAGACAAGAGTGAAACCTATAGTACGAAGCCAGCATAAGGTGAGCAAGGAGAATGCTGAGGAGCAGCTTCCACCATGACGACCCAAAATGTGTTTGGTAATGTCTGTTAGGGGTGACAATCTCGTGACAAAAGAAGTGCCTGATCTCAGTACTGAAATGACTGTTTTTGTGGCTATTAGCTAGGATTTTTCATTGTTCATGAGTATGCCAAGATAAAGACAAGAACAATGTGCCTGCTCAAAAGACTAGACTATAGTTTTCATGCAGCTTTTTCCTAATAGAGAAAGGAATAGATTAGGAGGAATAGACTAGGAAACATGCAACTGTAATTAAACTGGTTCTGTAAGACACAGAGTGTATAGGATTCATGATTGTATGGTCACACCTTACTTATACTGTATTTATTCAGGCAATAAATAATAAATACAGGATATGAATATAAGTAATAATTATATATCTTATTTATACCACTTTTCCGTATAAATGAGCAGTATTGTATAAAAATATAAAATAATTGTATGTGAATATATTGTGTATGAAAAATCTATATGATACATGTAGCGTGAAAAATATAAATATAAATAAATATATAGATATAATATAAAACAACCTATGTGTATGTATATATGGGCTGGGGACTGTTCAAAGATAAATTATACATAGCCCCAAAACTTAATGAAATTAGAATTTAGACAGGAAGATGAAACAGGCAAATAACTATAAGGCAATATATAAAGTTATGAATGTTAAAAAAGAGGTATATAGAGTAAAATAGTTAACATTTATAGGGTCCTATGTACCAGGTACTGTGCTAAGCAAGTAACATGCATTATTTCATTTAATATTCTGTAATGCTATTAACTAGGTACAATAGTGTGATTCTCGCCATTTTACAGACCAGAGGCAGAGATTAAGAGAAGATCAGGGAAGGCCTAATTGGGTATTTGGGGTAGGTGTGGAGGGTGAGTAGGATCTGAATTTGGGGCAAAAGAGGGCAAAAAAAAGGAGGAGGAGAAGGGCCACCCAGGTGGACTCTAAGGCCATTTGTAGGATGAATGGAAACAAGGATCCAGCCATGTTCCACTTTGAGAACAAGTCAAGGAATTTGTCCGTAAAACTGGAATCATGAAGGCTCCAAGCCATTTGAGAGCAGCCTTGAAATGAAGAAAGCTGGTGGGACCATTCTTGTCTGATGTGATCTCTTCAAGGCCAAGGACGGGAACAATTGTACATTCCTCCAGGTGCAATAAGTCTTGCTGAACTGCAGATGGACAGATAGGGTTATAGTATCAGATCAGACCCTGACCCAGGCTCCTGGATAAAGAGATCAGACTTTCTGAATATCAGTTATTCCTGAAATTTTGAGCTAGAACTATGAAGTTTCATTTCTAGGCCTGCTGAATACTGTGTACTAAAAAATTAACCAGATGCCAGGGCTATGCATGAATTCTTGTTATTACTGTGTGTGAAGAAATGGATTAATGTTTTCCCAACCTTTTCAGCATGACCAATAGATTCCACTTCTGTCTGTAACTTGACTGAGTCAT
Organism: Pteropus medius; assembly: GCF_902729225.1. Lineage (NCBI taxonomy): Eukaryota > Metazoa > Chordata > Mammalia > Chiroptera > Pteropodidae > Pteropus > Pteropus medius. The sequence continues at coordinate 12,600,079 of NW_024340692.1, forward strand.
TCATGTAGGGTGTTTTTTTTTGTTTTTTTTTTTTAATAAATATGTTGTCATGTTGGTTAAGGACCTAGTCATTGTTGTGGATGTTCATACTTTTGCAGTGATGTCACTGAACATCATTTAACTTGTATAAAACTTCTGTCTACTAGCCGCTAAAAATAGTTACATTGGTCACTTTTAAGCAATTACCAATTACACAGAAGGAAAGAAATCACCCAGTTACACATATGATAGGGACACTTTATTATAGTTGAATATTTGGTTTAATGAATGATAAATTCAGTTTATTTCTAGAATCTTCCATAGGTAGATGCTTACTACCCTTTTGAAAGGATTATAATTTTCAGCTTTGCAAATAGCTATTCACATGGGCTGAGAAGTTATTTATACACACTAAATGGCAAAGAATGTGCTTTTTACTTGCCTTATTTTACTACCTATGTATCTCCTGTATGAGGATGGATTTTTTTTAAAAAAGAAAAACCTCCAGTTAGTTACTTTTCTTTTATATTTCTGAAGAAGCCTTTGTGTCTCAAACCATGTGGTGTTCACTCTTTGCAATTCAGGTAATTAATTCAGCAGTGACATCATAGGGAATGTGTTCATTTTTCCATTTCAAATTCCTCTTCATGGGATCTGATGGTTAACTCATATTAAGAACACATTTTGAATATCTCAGTTCTCAGAGGCAGTTATGTGTTAATTTAAACTTTTACCCCTTTAGCGTTATAAGAGTGAAGTTTTATTCTAGAGAAGGTCATCTACCCTATGTGAAAGGGAAGATAAAAAATTGTCAGTCATTTTGATCTTGATTCTGTTAGTTGCTTGATTAAGTGATATTTATAGAGTGTAATCGACCAATTGATATGTACTAATTAAAAAGCAAAGTGAAAGATAATAGTGGTAAGAGTATAGCTTTGTATTATTTAATCCTTATTTTTCAGAAAGCTAAAAGTGCCAAACATTTAGATCTTTGTTACAACTATATTTTGGTATTTGTTTTACTTTGGCTGCTCAACTCTGTCTATATTTGTAGCTGTTCTTGATAGGTACCTGGGCAGGCAGATAGTCCAGATGCTTTTATCGCAATGGCTTTTATGCTTTTTAGACTGTAACCAATCATAAATTTTTCATTTTATCTAGAACACATGTATGCACATAGATATACAGATATGTACACCCAGAAATAATTGAAATAAAGCAATATTTAACCATTAATACATTTGATGCACACTGATAGCTTATATTTAATTCTAGTCGGTTCTATTTCATTAAAAATTCTTTCACCATTGAAAAATTGATTTCAAGGCCCACCAATGGATTGCAACTAGTTTGAACAACACTGATCTAGAAAGAGTGCTTTGTTAAATACGGGTCTAGGAACTTATGGTTCATATTGAACTTGGACCAAAGCATCATTTGTCTTAAAAAAATCTTTTTGATTCCAAGTCATTCTCATTTTGTGTGATTTCTTACAGCTGACCAAGGAAATCCCTAATTATCCCCCTCTCTCTTGCCAGTTTTGGTAGGGTCACAGTTTTCTAGAACTTTCTGTACTCATTGATGAGTTAATGACTGAGGCAAAGTAAATGAAATACTTGTAGGTAATTACTACTAAAAATAGTGACATTTAGTAAGTTTGGAGGATATGAAACTCATATAGATGCACTGAAGTGTGGAAAGTGGATTTTAATATTGCTTTCCAGCAGTATTTTCTTCAAAGTTCTGAATTTCTTCTAGAATTCTGTAGTTACTAGCATTATGTATAAGATTCTCAAAGCTACCTCTAAATTTTAAGTTAGGATTGACTAATAGAATAAATTCTAACATTTGATTCCCCTTTTTCCACTCTCTTCCCTTTCTCTTCCCCTCTCCTCCCTTTCTTCCCTTTCTTTCCTCTGTGTCTTGTTCATATTTGCTGCTCATATTTTGAATATCATAACCACTAGTTTAAATTTAAAAGGGCGCTGCCAGATATTTTACTCCGTAAATTTAGAGAAAATTAATTTCTTTTGAAAGTTTTATGAAATATACAAATTTTTTAAAAGTTAAAATGTGTATATCTCTAATTAGATAGCTAGGGATTGGAATCCACAGATAAAACAAAGTCAGGGATTCTATATTATCTTTGGAAGAATGGTCTTGCATCTCTGAAGGGAACATTAATTTGTCTCCATGATTTTAATTGGTTTAACTCAGAAAGAGTACTTCCTGAGTTAGAAAGAGTACTTTCTCTTTTCGATTTCATCTTATTTGTGATTATATTGCTTGAGTAATATCTGTCCATTTAGTATTCAAAATAAATATGTTAATAGTCTTAGAATTACCGACATTAGACCTTGGGGATGTCCAAATGTCTCTAGGTTCTAAATGTAACCTCCTTAAATTTCTGCTCCACATCCCAATAATAGGGAATTATCCCAACCCTGTTTCTATGTAACTTCTGTTGTAAAGTCTGTGAATCTGTCAGTTTTACTGAACAAAGTTATGAAACCACAGAAATGATCAACTATACTTTGTTGTGGGTTACTCTATCACAATATAGTAGTCTCCCTTTCAATTTAGAGAAATTGTACATATCCAGTGTATTTCCTCTATAATATCCTTTAGCTTCACAGGCTCATGTTTGCACTTTCCTCTTGTTAAAATTGCAGACAAGAATAATTTTAATTTATTGGTGACATCTAATATAGCTGTGTTTATATTGTTGCCAATAAAATGACTTACACGATTGGTTTTTGTTTATACAATCTTTTCTGAGGAGTCAGTCACCTGTGTTAGGACAAGGTACATTCTGCTTATTAAAATGAACTCCCAGGATCTAAGAACATTCAGCTCTATCTGTCCTTGATTGAATTGCAAAATGTGCTTCACATTGCAGCCGTGCATGAGAATAACTTATATTATCTATCAATAGGCTTTTCATTTCTATATTCTCTGGCTATAAAAGCTGTAACTAGAGAAGCCTATGGGAATATCATGGCCTATTAATGATCAAGGCAGCGATGTTGAAAAGGCAATGTTAATGAAATTATACAATCATTAACCCAAAAGGAAAAAATAATAACTCTGTTTTAGATGTCTTAGACATATATATAAGAAGCCAGCTCAGGAGCAGTTTGTTTGCTGACCAGTATTTTGTGCCTCATTATCAGGTTTTCTATGCAGGGTAAGAAATGCTTGTGGCATAAGGAATGGAAAATGTAACAAAGGCTAAATGTAGCCTAAGGAAATGAAATGATGTATGAAAATTAATAATTAACTGGTTCATCAGATGAATTATGACTCTAGATGAGTTTATTAATGATATTTACTAAGTAAGGGCTTTTGGCTATAAATAGGCATTATTGAGCTCGTGTTTTTAGAATTTTCTTGAATGGATGAGTTAACATTGCTTTTTGTTTAGTTAATCTTTTAGTTCATGAGAAACAGTGCCTGAGCCTGGGATAGAAGATAGTCATGATTTTTGTATTTTGATTAAAGCCATAGGTTTTCTAGAAAACTAGTGAAATTATTAAATGGTTTTGTGCCTTAATTTCTTTAGAAGTTAAGTAATTTCCTCTCTGACCTGACTTATAGGAGTGTTTTATAAGAGTTTGAAAGTGGTCGAAAGGAAAGACTTATTAACTATATGTTGACTCATATAGCAGAATGAATATTTTCATTGTTTGAATGAATGGAGTATTAAAAATCTAAGTGTATCAATACGTCAGATCTTAAGTACCCAAATCTGTACTTCTGGATGTTTCTTTCTCCTCCTCCTCCTCCTCCTCCTCCTCCTCCTACCTCCCCTCTCCTCCTCTCCTCCTCCTCCTTCCTTCCTTCTTCCTTCTTCCTTCCTTCCTTCTTCCTTCTTCCTTCTTTTCTTCCTTCTTTTCTTCTTCTTTTTTTCTGACATGGAGTAGTTGGATGGAGGACAGAGGAGAAGGTAATGCTGGAGAACTTAAGTTTTTAAATAGAAAGATGCTCTTACAATAGAATCCTACCAGTTAGTTGTTGATACTGATTAGTTGTGATTTTACTATTTGGCAAAAGGTAGAAAAATGTAATTCTAATATTCATTTTTAAAAATAAGTGTTGTCTTTCAGTGTTGCCGGCATGAGAGCCTCCTATCAGCTCTTGCTTTGATGGAGTGAGTAGATTACTATTTTTGCTTCCATGTCTACTCAATTTTTTTTTTAAATTTAAATGCCATAGGTATAAAATCTACATACTTATCCTTGATCATGGTAAATAGGTACTTTTGCTAATCTTCCTTATCTTAATTACCTGGAAGAACAGAATTTCAAGAGACTGTAGTGATTATCACCAACTTCCTAATTATATGGATGAAAACTTAAGTTCAGAGACATTATAAATGATTTGCTAGCAGTAGAGCTCAGGTATCCTGACTTATAGTTGAGTGCTCTTTTTACTGTGACTTAAAAGTTAGCATCTTATTCCTTTTTTGTTACCAAGTAGACTTAGAATTATACATGATCATATGGCCTAGTTAAAAAATATATAAAATATAATATGAATAGACAAAATTGATTTTAAATTCTGGTATATACTGCTTGACAAACCTTTTGGTATGATTAATACAAAAACTAGGTCATTAGGCATATTTTCACATATAATTTATTTGTTTTTTGTCTTGAGGCTGCTTTTTCCCAGCTCACATGCCATTGACCTATCGGTTTTTCTTTACCTCTTGGTATTAATCACTTTACTTTCTGGCTGTCGCTTTTTTAGTAATAAAATTTAAGTACAGTTTTGTTGTTGTTTTTCTCTTAAACTAAAGCTAATTAAAACAGGAGTACAGTTTATAAAAAAATAAAAATAAGATAACTATCCAGCCTGACAGGCAGATATGAGTGTCTGATAATCTCAGTGTTTCAATTATTTTTCCTTCTTACAGTCTTACCTTATTAATGATTTAGTATAATGCTAAGTATCTATTTATGTGTTTTTATCCAGATTTAATTGATTATAATTCCTGCTTGTATATGATCTTGCTGCCAAAAATGATTCCCTTATTTTTAAAAAACTTGGAAATGGGCATAGTCTGCAAATCTGCAGACACTTGTCACTGGGACCATCATCTTAGTGACTCATATTTCCAGTCATGTTGGATGATTCCTCATTTTCAACAAATTGCAATACAACATATTTATTTTGCCTTCTTTTTTGGTTGGTACTGAATAAGTGCTTTCCTCTGCAGAGTTCATAGTGCTCAGAAAACACTATTTTATCGATGAGTAGAGAGTAGATGACCAATGTAATCTGGCAAAGCACAGAGACATTAAATGATTCTTGCCCACAATCAACCAGTAAAACAGACCAGATGGTAATATACTCTAGTTCTTCTAAAAGGACACAGCAGAAAAAGCATTGGAATTTTTCCAATGTAAAAAAAATCTTACAACCTATCTGATACCAAGGTTTATTACTTATTATTTCATAAAGAAACTTAAATGATGTAGGTTTGGATAAACCTGGATTTATTTGTTCATTCTTGGGAGCTATAGTGAAGGGAAGGGCAAGAATAAGACCTAGGAGTGCTTCTGAGGACTAGATGGCATGGCAATATTAAATGTGGCAGACTGGTAGAATGAATAGAATAGCGAGCTGGTAAAGATGAAGAAAACATTTCAAATTTTATATTGTTAGTAAGTTTTGAAGTTCATCAACATATGGTCACACACAGTCAATTTTGTAGAAGGCACAGCGAGTGCTTGACTTGAAAATTAAATATTTTTGATTTTCTAAAATGATAAAAGAAAAACACCTCTTTACAAGAAGTTTGCCTTTCTTGATATCCTGTCCTTGATGATTGATGGAGCCATTCATTTGAGAGTTGAATTGGAAATAGTTGTCTAAGGCATTGAGTGGGTCATACAGAAAATGTAGAAATTACCCAGTTGAGGATATCTGGGTACTACTGCTTTATGCCTAGTCTGTATTTTCTGTGTTTGTTCAACTTTGGCTTCTTCCCGTGACTGTCGTGTCTATATAGAAAAATAGATTGTGACTGTGTTTATTATTCATTAAGAGTAGTCACACTTAGTCACCTCATTGACTAAACATACATTTTTGGGAGCTATTGATCAAGGGAGGAAACGATTTTTCCTAATAATTTGTAACCAGGGAATACCGACATTATTGCATATGGATGGATGATAATGTCCTGTGGTCATGTCAGTACTTTTGATTCTCATCTGCTACTTGAAGAAAGGGATAGTGGGGTTGGAGATGGAAGCTTGATGTAACTATCATCGATTTAGCATTTGCGGCATATGATGAACATACTCACCTTTAGAAAGGCTGTTCTTTTCTTTTTCTTTCCATAAAGCATTTTTTATAGACTTTTCCTTTTCTAGGATCTTAGTAGAAGGTGAGAGTATTGTGATGTTGATTCTATTCAGGATTGATATGGAACCAAGACTTTAATACTGCTGTGAGTATTTGGATATGTGGATATATGAAGCCTTTTTGAGAGCCCCAGGCCCATGTTTTTTCTTTATGAATCTAGGGACTGCGAAAAATTTGCTCTTAGAGTAAAAAATCAGAGATGGTTTAATATCCTCATAATCTCATTTAGAGGCTATATCTGCCATTTCTTTCTTTACTGGAACCTTTGACGTATAGGCCTCACAGCTCATGAAGGTGATTCGTTTTGGTTTCCCAAGACTCACTGTAGCAAAAGTGAGTACGAACTGATCCTCTAGGGAGCAAAATAAGTTTCATTTTGCAAGCTGGCACCAGCAGATTGGTTATAGTTGCCAAGAGCACTGTATTGAGAAGGGCTCAGTGGCAAACAAAACAATGCAGTGATCCATAATCCATGTCTACCATGAATGCAGGAGGAGAGAGTGCCTGCCAATGAACCATGTATTTGATGACTCTGCTCTACATAAAAGGCTATTTTGCTAAGAATACTTCTTTTCTTCCTGAGATGAATCCTGCACAGGTTGAAAACTTACTGTAACTCTTTTTCCATTTTGCTTTTAAAAATGCCTGCATTTATTTTTTTAAACAGGCTAATAACTCACACCATGGATAACTTATTGGACTTTGCCTGAAAGGAGTCATTAGTGCCATTGGATATTTGATCATCTTGGGCACAGGTTTTTTCAGAATGAATGGAAGGTCATGCAGCATGAATCTCCACCGGACGTCAGGAACCCCACAGGGGCCCGGAATGGTCAGTGGCCAACACATTCCTCCCATCCGAGCCCACTCGGGGACTCCTGGCCCCTCGTCCTGTAGCAGCACACCAAGCCCTGCTATTGGAAGCCTTGCTAACAGTCTCCATCTCAAGATGCCCTCGGGAGGAGGGATGGTTCCTCAGAGCAACATGGCTGAGAACCCCATCCATCTGCCCGCCTTGAGCCCCAGGAGACAAGTGCTCACCAATGGAAAGTCACGATTCCAGGTTACACAGGCCGGAGGCATATCAGGGCCACATACTTTAAAGCCAAAGCAGCAGGAGTTTGGAAGTCATTTTCCTCCAAATCCTGGGAAAGGTAGGATTGTCTTTCTGGGATCTTTGAAAAGTGAAAACTATTTTTTTTCTCTCCCTAGTTCCTTCTACCAGAAAATCCTATGGAAAATTACATGATTCAATGTCAGGGTCAAAGTTGATGGTTTCATATAATGTATAGCTTGTTTGGTGACGGGGGTATATGTACGTATATGTGAGGGTTGGTGGGACCACAGTGGTAAATGTGATATCTCATGGAACAGTGAAACAGAGTGGAAGATAGAAAGATCAGAAATGAAGTAGAGTGGTGATGGTGGTGGAAGGGAAAGAGCAAATTTAGCAAGATCCTACCCTCTGGATACACAAAGCTCTGCCTTAGTGGACCAATGGGCTAGATTCTGTAGGCTGTGGAGGAGAGAGAGGGCTGGCTGGAATCATCATTCTGCTAGTTGGGTGCTAGAAGAAAGGTGGTGTTTGGAAGGAAAAAATAAAAAAAGGGAGAAATTAAAAAAGTTTTTATTTTATATTACTTTCAGGTATACAGCACAATGGTTAGACATTTATGTAATCGGATTGCCCCTCCGATTACTCTAGTACCCACCTAGCACCATACACAGCCATTACAAAATTATTGACTAATATTTCCTATGCTGTACTCCATATCCCTGTGACCGTTTTGTAACTACTAATTTGTATTTCTTAATCCCTTCACCTTTTTCGCCCAGTACCACCCCCCCACAACCTCCCTCCCATCTAGCAATTACCAGTTTGTTCTCTGTATGAGTCTGTTATCGTTTTGTTTGTTCATTTATTTTGTTTCTTAGATTCCACATATAAGTAAAATCATATGATATTTGTCTTTCTCTGTCTAACTTATTTCACTTAGCATAATATCCTCTAGGTCCGTCTATCCATGTTTTACAAATGATGAGTTCATTTTTTATGACTGAGTAATATTCCATTATATATCTGTACCATAATTTCTTTATCCACTCATCTGTTGATAGGCACTTAGGTTGCTTCCTCATCTTGGCTGCTATACATAGTGATGCAGTGAACATAGGGGTGCATAAATCTTTTTGAATTAATGTTTTGGTTTTCTTTGGATAAATTCCCAGAAACTTTTTGAGGAACCTCCAAACTGTTTTTCCATAGTTGCTGTACCCATTTACAATCCCACCAACAGTACATGAGGGTTCCCTTTTCTCCACATCCTCGCCAACACGTGTTGTTTTTTTATTTATTGATGATGGCCATTCTGACAGGTGTGAAGTGATATCTCATTGTGGTTTTTACTTTGCATTTTTATGATGATTAGTGACCTTGAACATCTTTTCATATGTCTATTAGCCATCTGTATTTCCTCTCTGGAGAAATATCTGTTTGGGTCTTTTGCCTATTTTTTAATTGGATTGTTTGTTTTTTTTTTTTTTGGTGTTGAGTTGTATGAGTTCTTTATAAATTTTGGTTATTAACCACTCATCAGATGTATCTTCTCCCATTCAGTAGGTTGTCTTTTCGTTTTGTTGATGGTTTCCTTTGCTGTGCAAAACCTTTTTAGTTTGATGTAGTCCCATTCGTTTACTTTTTACTTTTTCTTTTGTTTCTGTTACCCGAGGAGATATATCAGGAAAAAATATTACTAAGCAATATTTTTTGTTTAGGAGTTTTTGTCTAGGAGTTCTATGGTTTCAGAGCTTATATTTAAGTCTTTAATCCATTTTGAGTTTATTCTTGTGTATGGTGTAAGAAGGTGGTATAGTTTCATTTTTTTGCATGGATGTCCAGTTTTCCCATCACCATTTATTGAATAGACTGTGTTTACCCCATTATATATTCTTGCCTCCTTTGCCATGGATTAATTGGCCATATAGGCATGGATTGATTTCTGGGCTCTCTATTCTGTTCCATTGATCTATGTGTCTGTTTTTATGCCAGTACCACGCTATTTTGATTACTAGAGCCTTGTAGTATAATTTGACATCAGAACACATGATACCTCCAAGTTTGTTCTTCTTTCTCAAGATTGCTGTGGCTATTCAGGGTATTTTGTGGTTCCACATACATTTTAGGATTATTTGTTCTAGTTCTGTGAAAAATGCCATTGGTATTTTGATAGGGATTACATTGAATCTATAGATTGCTTTGGGTGGCATGGACATTTTAATGATGTTAATTCTTCCTGTCCATGAGCATGGTATATGCTTCCACTTATTTGTATCTTCTTCAATTTCTTTTTTCAATGACTTATTTTCCAGTACAGATCTTTTACCTCCTCGGTTAAATTTACTCATTGGTATTTTATTGTTTTTGATGAAATTGTAAACGAGATTGTTTTCTTAATTTCTCTTTCTGTTAGTTCATCATTGGTGTATAAAAATGCAATTGACTTCTCAATATGAATTTTGTATCCAGCTACTTTACTGAATTCAGTTCTAACAGTTTTTTTTTTGTGGAATCTTTAGGGTTCTCAAGGAAAAAATTTAATAGCTAATAAAATGAGGAATTAATACATAAAAATGATAAAAATTATTTTAAGAGCAGAACCTATAACTTTCCTAATACAACTAGTGACAAGAGAAGGAAGCTAGAAGAGAATAATGAAAGATGCATTTTTGTGCTGGTGGAGAACTAGAAAACCTGGTTAATTTGAAATGCAGAGAAAATGTGCTTTAAAAGTTTGAATTACCATATATTTTATTTTATTTTATTTACCTTTCAAAAATTTTATAAGAGTTTATTTCAACCAAAACTGATGACAATTGTTGGTAAGCAAGACCTCAAATGCTCCAGATTGCCATATATTTTAAATTAAAGGATAATTGTTGGAGCATAGCAAATTATTTGAATGACACACTGTCTCTAGAAACTGATGTTGACTTAATGAGCTTGGATTGAAAATGTTGTATGTATTTGGGCTAGAAAATAAAGAGTATATATACCATTTAAAATGTAGCTTCGTTATATAAAATAGCAATTAGGTATTTTGGCATTTAGTTTTAAACATTTATATTGTGTTTATACTACCAAATGAAATTATTAGCAGCCTGTGAATAGCCATTCACTCAGTTAACTTATAACTCACCCAGTTATTGCAAATAATGGTTTGTATCAGGCAACTAACAAAAAAGTTGTTTTAGTGTATGTATTTCTGTGTATGGAGAAGTTGGTATAAATTAGTAGATTAAAAAAAAACAAATATATATGTACCTTTTTTTCTTTTGTATCTATTTATTTTGGTCCAGGTTTGGTTGTTTGATTTCTTAGAACTACTGATATTAAGTATAAGTATAGGAAAAACTTTCCCTGGGAGTTGCATCCAAAATAGCTCTGTCATTGTCAGGTTGCTATGTTCATGGTAAGCAAGTTAAGCCCCTTAATGTTAAGCTCCTGTGTTTAGATTTTCAGGGGCTAAGGCCCAGTAAAATCTTTCAGCTCAGGCTTGCCTAGTGAACTGTAGCTTGCTTTTATATATACTTGTGTTTGAAATCCTGACTGGCAATAATAATGGTGATAATATTAATAACTTGCATTTATTATATCATAACTCAGTAGGTGTCAAGGACTGTGTTAAGTGCTTTCCAGAACATAGTCTCAGTTATTCCTCATAACAGCCCTGAGTTGTATGCTACTGTTGATCAACTTATAAGGGAACTAAGGTCTCGAAAGATTAAGTAACTCAGCATTGCTAGCCAGTAAGGAGTTTGGGAGTATTACTTTGATGGGGACCACAAGTGGTTATGATTATAATAATGTTTTTTATTCCTGATTCTTCTCTTTCCAATTTTCTGGCTCCTTCCTCAGCATCCAAGCTATAGTGCCTATTCAGGATCTGCATGGTTGGGGCATACGTGGGTATGGATAAAGGGTCAAGGACAACTGTATTATTATCCCCCTTGGCCTTGCAACTTGAATATCACCAGTGGTATGGATGTTGTCTGAAGTGGCTGAATGTGTCCCTTTCAGATCTTGGTTGATGGTTCCTAAACTAAGCCAATAACTAACTAGTTGAGAATGGTGATCTGGGACTATTAGAGCTTTATCTAATCATTTATTTAACAAATAATTATTGAGCATATATTATGCGCGAATCACTGTTTGGGGGATACAGTAGTCAATAAAACATAGTTGTGGCCCTTAAGGAGTTGAAATCAGACAAATAAATGGGCAGTTAAAATAAAGCACACTTAGGGCTCTGATAGGAATACACTCAGGGTGATAAGGCAACATTTAGAGGGGTTCCCAGCTGGTGCTCAGTAAGTAGGTCTGGGAGGAAAGTAGGATTCCTAGGTGGATATCTGAAGGATGAGGAGCTAGTCTTGCCATCACACAATGTGTATGTTGTGTGCGTGCGTGCGTGTGTGTGTGTGTGTGTGTGTGCGTGCACATGCACGTGTGCTTGTGAGGGGGGCTATCTGGAACTAATTCTTGGTAGAGAGAAAAGCATACACAAAACCTGAAGAGATCATTGTGTATTTCATGGACTTTCCCTGGTTCCATATTAGGGGGCACGGAGACTATAGTTAAGAGATGAGGCTGGAGAGGAATGAGAAGCCAGATGAAGAGTCATGAATGATATATCAAGGTGTTTAGATCTATCCTGAGGACACTGGCGAGCTATGGAAGGATTTTAACCTGGTAGTGATGTAATAAGCTTGAGGCTGACATTTCTCCTTGGCTTTGTCATTGTTTTTTTATGGATTATTACAATGCCATGTCCCAGATGGATAGGTACCAAAGAGCCGGTGACCCTGTGGGTGTATTTGTCAGGGTTCTCTAGAGAAACAGAACTAATAGGTGATATATCTATATCTATATATGTCTATGTCCATGTCTGCCTCTATGTTTATGTCTTTGTGTATGTCTATGTTTATCTCTATCTCCAATAGAATATATATATTGTCTGTTTGTCCGTCTGTCTGTCCGTCCATCCATCCATCCATCCATCCATCCATCCATCCATCCATCCATTGTCTATTCATCCATTCATCCAAGAGACATATATAAAAAGATATACCTGCTCATCTGATTATGGAGGCCGACAGGAGGCTGACAGGTCCCAAGATCTGTAGGATGAGTCAGCAAGCTAAAGACCCAGGAGAGCTGATGATTTAATTGTCATCCAACTCTGAAGGCCTAGAACTAGAAGAGGTAATGGTATAGTTCCTGTCTAAAGGCAGCAGATGTGAGACCCAGGAAGAACTGATGTTTCAGTTTGAGTCCATAGGAAAAAGCCAATGTCTCAGTTAACAAGCACTCATTCAGGAAAGAATTCTCTCTTATTGGTGTAGGGCCAAACTTTTGTTCTGTTCAGTTATTCAAGTCATATTAGGAAAGGCAGTCTGGAATAGGAGATGAAAGTGGTGATATGCAATCTGATTCCAAGGTTTGAGAAGCAGTAGAGGGCACAATTGGAACACATATCCCATTAGTAATTGTGGTTAAGAATGAAATAAAAAATACTTTTATTTTTAATTTATTTGTAATATTTTTTTCCCAACAGTTAATAAGTTGTTAGTACATAAATACTCTTAAGTTGTTGACACCTAACTAAATAAATAGGTGTTCCTTTTGGCCTAGGGGCACCATGAAAAAATTACCGAGACATTAAGAATGCCATGAACTGAGAACATTTGGGAACCTCTGTTACAAGAGTTTATTTTTCTCATACAAGGAGTGAGCCATGGTAGGTGATGCTGCTAATGGTTAGAAGCTCAGGGATGTCAGGTTCAAGTTCATGGAGCTTCTCTTCATCTTTCCTCCTTGGTTATGCAATAGCTGCCTCACTCCAACTCCAGCTATGAAGTATGTCTTCTGAGAAGGGTGAAGGAGGAAGGAAGAAGGACAAAAGGCAAAAAGACAAAAGTGACAATTCCCCCTAAATAGACCCCTTTAATCAGATTTCTCAGGAATCCCACCCAACTATTCCCACTTAATTAGCCAATCATACATAACAAATAAAACTCATTCTTTGTTCCTGAATATACCTTTTTAAAAAAGTGAGATTTTGTTCCACATTATTTCGTATTATGTTCTATTATGTTACATTATATTTTACTTTTATGCATTTGCCACCATTCTCTCTCTCTTTCATTCAGATAAGTTAAACCATTTGTAAGTTGCAGACATTGTAACACTTCACCCCTAAATTCCTAAGCAGGTAATTTCATCCTGTATAACCAGAATATATTAATAATAACCAAGGAATTTAACTTTGATACAATAGTATTATTTATATATAGTTATGTCTTAAAATATAGTAAAAATTTAAAAATTTTATATTATTATTTTATATTTTATTTCACTTATATTATCATTTATAACATAAATTATTATTTTATTTCCCTACTTATAATCCAAATATCCTTCATAGCCATTTTTTTCTTTTGATCCAGGATCTAATCAAAGATCATGCATTACATTTGGTTGTCATGTCTCTTAATCTACTTCGATGGCCCTCTCCTCCTGCCTTTTCTTTGTGTTTCATGACAAATAAGTTGTTACTTTTAAAGAGTTCAGGTTAGTTGTCTCACAATCTGCTTTGTCTGAATATTTCTTCATGATTGGGTTCAGCTTAAACATTTTTAGTAGGTCTACTACATAGGTGATTTGTGTACCACCCATTGCATTACACCAGGAAGCACTGAATACTCATTTGTCTAATATTTGTAACGTTGCTGTTGATTGTCTGGCTAAGGTGGTGTCACCAGATCTCTGCATTGTGAAGGACACTTAACCTTGCAAAATTAGTAAATAATCTTATGTGAATATCTTGTTCTCCAGTAATCTTTCATGGCATCCATTGATGATCTTTGTCTGTTATTACATTGTAGATTTTCTGATTCTATCATTCCTTCTATGTTTATTAGCTGAATTCTTCCGGAAAGAAGAGCTTCTCTCTCCTCTATTTTTGAGAAAAACTATAGACTCATGTATTCTTTTAAAAAATTTACTATGTTATAATTCATTACCATCACTATTATTTCTGATGTTCAAATTGTCCTAGATTTGGCTAGTAGGAGACCCTTCAAGTCAATTCCTATGTCCTTTTGATATGTTCCCATTAAACACTTCATTGCTTTCATACATAACAATGTTCTAGGCTCACTTGCACTTCTCTGCCCAGACCTGGAATCAGCCGTTTTTCCAAAGAGCTCAGGTTCCTTTTAGTGGGAAATGATATTTGGAAAACTAGATGAACAGGTGTTCTTATTGGCTCAGAGATGTCATTGCTTATGGGCCTTATGCATGGACAGTGTTAGGAAATATGTCAGAACGAGATCATGAGTTTCAGTTAAAATACAGCATTATAGAGTTCTTCCTCACACTTCCTTCTTGCACACTTGCCAGTGAGACCTCTGATTCTCAGCGACATCAGTGTGTTTATTTTCTCTGACCTACAAATAGTTACTTTTTAACTTTACATTTTTAAAGTAGTAGAAATTAGTTTTAAAAATGATTTCTTATGACATATAAAATTTTAATGTGCTGAGATAAGAATGTTTGTACTTATCTAAGCCACTGTATGAACGTGGAGGATGTTCTGTAGTTGGCAGCTTCCTGGCCCTGCTAGGATTGGTGAGTACAGAATCCCAGTTATTTTGTACCAGTAATGTTATTTTCCCCGACTTTCTGCTCAGCAGTTAAGAATTGTAATTAGACTGGCAGAAATGCATTTTTCAAAGCATCTGGGAAATCACTTTTATGATCTCTGCTTTAAGCACATTTGACATAGCTATTTAAATATTTAAGACAATTCCACATTTGTAGTACCAGTAGGATTATATAATTGGGAAGATTTTCATTGTAAAGGTTTTTTATTTTACTTCAGGGCCTCTGACATTTCTTGTTGGGCTCTGCTGTCCTTGGAGACAAAGGGAGTTAGTTATTCATTAGCGCTTGTGGGTTATTCATTATTGTTGGTCAAAAAAAGCAGAATAATACCAACAAGGGACACCAGACTAATTGGGAATAAAAAACTCTCTTGTGTCACTTAAGGCTGGCATCTCTTGTTAAGACCTGGTTTAAGAAAAATAATGTATTGTGTGAACCTAAGAGGTCTAAAAATTAATGTACTTTCAATAACACGTCAAGTTTTATTTTTGTTTTTTACTGTTTGTGGTTTGCTAATTCAATTGGTTTTAACCTGGAGTTTAGGTTAGAGTTTGATTCCTTAGTGGATTGGCTAGCTTCATATTTTCCCCCACCCTGCTACATTATAATTTTAAAATACTGCCACTGATTTAAACTATTACTTTACTTTATCAGTCCTTCACTTATGTCTATCCCTGGAAAAAGAGACAATGAAAGAAATCCGCTAACACCAGTGAGTGAACCATGTTGAATGTTATCATGTTAGAATTGGGGCAAGAATAGCACTTGGGGTCCTGAAATTTTGAAGAGACGCAGTTGCTGTATTAGCTAAAGAAAGTTGGAGCAAAATACTTGGTTACTTTTTTTTTCCACTTCTGCTTTTTAATCATGTATATTTCCTTGCACTTTCAATGTGGCTTCCTGCAGAATTAGAGCAAATAAAATTAATATTTCGTAAAAGGTTCCAAAAATAACCAAATCAGTCAGACCAAAGGCATTATTCCTGTTGAGGTAGCCAGAGTTTTCATTTCGTCTTGCCAACAAGGCAGGTGAAACACAATGTTTACTTTTGTTTACTCTTTGGGCTACACAGGGTATACTTTGTGTGATTTATTGATGCTGGGTGTAAATCAAATTGATGATGGATTTCCAAGTATTACTGAATGGCAGGCATGATTTGTTCCAGTTATAAAAGCGATTTGTCAGTCTCATAACATTCCACCTTTAAAAGAATATATTCCATTAACACCCCCTCTGCCCTACAGCACACCTCAAATGCTATAGGACATGAAGCTGAAATTAAAGATCTGTTAGTCACCTTTAGCATATTGATGCTGTTAAATAGCAATAGCTTTGGACTTGCACAGTACTTTGTAATTCATAAACTTGCATTATTGATTGTCTGGTATTATTTAATCAAAGGTACCATCCTGGGAAGCAGGGCAAGTATAATTGGCCCCATTTTAGGGATGAAGAGACTTAGGCTCAGTTTGCTGAGACCTCATTCTTATGTGCTGCATTGAATAGGGCTCCACAATCAGAGCATTTGCTATAGTAGTTCTGAGAAATCTTGCCCCCTCTTCATTGGAGTTTATTGTTGCTGTCATTCCTGAAAGAGTATACTTGTAATTGGCTGACATAATAAACAGGTTAAAAAATGAGACTTATGGTTGCAGGACCTTGCTACTCAAGGCTGAGGCCAGAAGCTTTAGCAAGGATTGAGGATCTTGCGGGGGGAGAAGGTGAGCATCAGAGAACTCATGAGCTAACTCATTGGCTTTCCATGTAGTCACCCACTTGTATGGCAGTCCCAGGTGCACATGAGATAGTGCAACAGAAAATGGTGTTTTCTTTTGAGAGTTAAATTAGGTGGTTAGTGTGAAAGTGCATTTTATACGATAAACTGCCAGAAGCACGTAAAGTGCAAATCCGTGTAGGGCAGTATTGATCTCAAAAAACCAATTGCTGCTAAGTAAGATGGCTCCACCCTGCTACCCTATTTGTTCATGCCACTTGTTCTTTGAAATTAAGGACTATATCTTAGTTACAGCTACCAAGTCTGGGCACTATGAAAAACTACTTGATGTATGGATATAGAATCCTAAATGCTCTCTATTTTCAGCTTGTTTCATAAACTGGAAAGAAAACATTTAAACCACAGTAGACAAACACTGAGGTGAAATAGCATATTTTAAAGTTTATCTTCATTTTAAAGTATTCATTTTATTCAGATAGAGTGATCTTACAATTTATCATCCAAATCAGAACACTTTTCAAGAGTGAAATGAGGCCCTATTATAATTATACCTGGGATTATCCTGGATGAACCGGAATGCAGGGTCACCCGAAATTTAGGAGAAAGTTTAATTTCATTTAGATTTAGAATTTTACTCAACTGCTTTAAGGTAAAGTAGTTCGGCATACAGGATTAGCCTCATGTCAGTTAATAGCAAAATTATTTCTTGGGCTCATTGAGTGATTATTCATATATTATTAGGTAGAATACATTAGTTTCTAGTTCTAGGGTTGAGAATAAATAACCTAGTAATTATTTAGCAAACTTTCTATTTTCTACCACTGTTCTTAGCTTTACATATCTTAATTTAATCCTTCCCCATCATATGAAGTATCCCCATTAAAAGCATGAGAAAAGAGAGGCTTAGGAAGATTAAGAAACTTGACCAAGACTTCATAGGAATTTTAACCCATGTCTCGCTGACTTCAGGGCCTTAAATACTTCTATAGGATATTGGTTTTTTTTGTTTTTGTTTTTTGGCACAGAATTTGCCTCAAAAGGCT
Organism: Pteropus medius; assembly: GCF_902729225.1. Lineage (NCBI taxonomy): Eukaryota > Metazoa > Chordata > Mammalia > Chiroptera > Pteropodidae > Pteropus > Pteropus medius. Next base: position 12,617,933 of record NW_024340692.1, read on the forward strand.
AGGTTCTTGGCAATTGAGAATGATTTCCTGAAAGACCCAGTATGTCTACCATAATTTCTACTATGTGTGGTGGTGTAGTGTCTGGTATATATTTATTTTGGGGAAAAAAAAAACCCCAAAAAACAGCTGAAGCAGAAAACCTATTGCCGAATAAATTGCTGCAGGTGTTTTTGTTGATTTCTGTTAAAAGTACCCCTCCTTACTTGCTTAAGTCAGTGGTTTTGATGGCAATCAAGTAGGGAATATGATGGAAAAAAGAAAAGTATGGTAATGGCTAACTTTTTGAGCCTTTCATCTGGGCCAGCTGCTGCATGGAGCAGAGCTGCTGGGCCACACAACTAGAGCATAAATTAGGGGGCCTTCCACGATGGCCCTGAGCTCAGAATTCTCTTTAATTCTCATAACAACTCCATGTGTCATTAGATAAAGAAAAGTAAGCCTTAGAGAGGTGAAGTGATTTAGCAGTTTGCGTGACTAGTATGTGGCAAAACTGGGACTTGAATGCAGGTTCTCTGTGACCTCCAGAGCCTTGTGTCTTAGCCATTCTACTGTGTTCTGTTGAGATGAGACAGGGAGCCTTTCTCCTAATAATATGGGGAGCCAAGCTGGAGACCAGAGCTTTCTACAGAAAGCACACCGATTCACTAAGTACATTATTCAAAATTCTTTTGGTTGCAGATAACTGAATCCACTGTTCCAATTTATGTAAAAGGGGATTTATTATTAAAAAACCAGGAGTGTTTCATGGAACCCAAGGAGAGGATGGACAACCAGATCCTTTGAAGAACCATAAGAACAAGATAGTTTCCCATACTTCTTCTCCCTAGACAATGTGATCTTTTATTTCTGCTTCCCTGACACATTACTTCACTCTCCCTGCAAGTTGCTTTTCTCTCTCTCTCTCTCTCTTTTTTTTTTTAGTATCCATATTAGTCAAGATTCTCTGGAGAAACAGAACCAATATATAAAGAGATTTATTATAAAGAATTGGCTCACTTAATTATGGAGGCTGAGAAGTACCAAGATCTGCATTTGGCAAGCTGGAGACCCAAGAGGGTCAATGGTTGAGTTCTAGTCCGAGCCCAAAAGCTTAAGAACCAGAATAGTTGGTTGTATAAATTCCAGTCCAAAAGCTGGCATAGCTAATGTTTCAGTTCAATTTTGAAAGCCAGAAAAGACCAGTGTTCCAGCTCAAGGCAGTCAGGCAGGAGAAGTTCCCCCTTACTTGTGCGAGGGTCCACCTTTTTGTTCATTTCAGGCCTTCAACTGATTGGATGAGGCCAGCCCACATTGGAGAAGGCAATCTGTTTAACTCAGTCTACCAAATCAGATGTTAATCTCATCCAGAAACACCCTCACAGACACATCCAGAATAATGTTTGCCCAGAATAAATGTCTGGAAACACTATGGCCCAATCAAGTTGACACATAAAATTAACCATTACAGTATCCATGTCCTCAACATTTCTCTCTCCCTGGCCATAAACATGTAATGCACTCAGAACTTATATGCTATGAGTCAATGAGGTAGTGTCTCTCTGTCCCATTTTTAGGGTTCTTGGAAAGAGAGTCAGGTCTGTGTGTGTCAGGTCTGGTTCGTCCAACAGTGAGGGAAGAGCCTCATAGAATAAATATGAATCTCACCTTCTCAGAAAAGTGGAGTGTGGGTTGAGTGACAACTAGGAACTTGGTTGCCTAAATAAAGCTAATTTTGGGTTATGTCTTAAATAACAGTGATATTTTCAAAGTTATCACAGAAATTATGTCTTTAGCCAATATGATTCCAAAGTAAGAGAGAAGATTTTAGAAGTATGATCACCAGCAAAATTTATTTTTAAGTTTTTTCCCTCATTTATTTTTCTTAAAAGATAAACCACTAAACTATATAAATCATGATGCTTTGCATCAGTTTTTCAGTGTTGGCCGCTGTGTTTTATAAGGTAACACTTTTTTTTAAAGTAACCCAAATTTTCATTCTTAGATGTGAGAATTAAGAAAGAGCATTTAATGGATGATCCATTAAACCTTTAGGTTTATTTTGTATTTAGATTTTAGTGAAGGGGAAAGATTTCCAGAGTTCAAGTATGCAGACCTGTGATTTCTATTTGAAATCACCTTGAATACACAATAATTTGAAGTAGTTGGCTGTCAGATTTGAAAATTTTCAGCATGGTGGTTTCTTGTTGCCTTGAGTTATATAATCAAAGAGAATCTACTTGTGATTTGAATACTCCTGGCTTTTATGCCAGATTTTAATAGGACTCTATCAGACATAAATAATAGAAAATTAATCAATGAGTTAAATTCTTAAAAGTTGGGGAACATGGACCGGGTATTAAAACATTTTATTTACATATTTGGCTCAGGTAATTTTTCCACTTATAGAGAAGAAAATTCTGAACAATCATCCATTTTATTATTGTGACAGGAAGACTCTAAGATGGTCTCCTACCATTCCCATATCCTGGAATTCATGCCTTGTATAATAGCCACCCCTTGAATGTAGGCTGAATATAGTGACTTGCTTCTAACCATGACAAAGGTGATAAAATGTCACTTCCATTATTAGATTACAAAAGATTTGACTTCTGACTTGCTATCAGACTCAACTGTCTTCTCAGTTAGTATGCTTTGATGAAGTAGGCTGCCATGTAGGAAAGCCCCATGTAGCAAGTAACTGAGGGAGGTCTCTGGCCAACAGACAGTGAGGTACGAAAGGCCTCTGTTGAACAACCTTCCAGAAACCGAATGTTGTCAACATCCATGTGAGCATCAAAGCAGATCCTTTCCTAGTTGAATCTTCAGATGAGACTCTAGTTTAGCTGACACCTTGATTGAAGCCTTGTGAAGACCCTGAAGCAGAGAACTTACCTCAGCCATGCTCAGGTACCTGACCCACAGAACCTGAGATAATACATATGTTGTTTTAAGCGACTAAATTGGTGGTAGTTTGTTATGTAGCAAAAGATAACTAATATAGCTATTGTCTAAGCTTTTCTCTATTTCAGGAGGCACTAGAAAGTTAGGCAAAATCTAGGAACAAGAGGGCAGGAATTAACCGCTGTTGAGGGTCTGTGATATGCCAGAATGGTGATAGGCTTAGAGATTCAGCAGAGCCAACTTGCAAAGTTTTATAAAAATTACATTCACTTTACACATGTGGAAGTCAACATTCAAGGAAGTGAAATTATTTGCCTAAGTTTACCTAACTTAAGATACGTATCTCATAAGGGGCAGAACTAGGGCTTGGATGCAGGTCTGTCTTACTCCAGTGCCCCAGCTCCTTCCATGCATCAGGCTAACTCCTATAAGTCATGACAAACACTGGTGGCATTTTTGCCTGGATAACTGAATTAAATGACAATTCATCTTTAAGCATTTATAAAGTATCTTCTATTTGCTTGTTGCCAGGCATCGATTTCCCCACTTCTTTTTTTTCGCAGCGGTGTATTCCCACCAGATATTCTTTTTGCTCTCATCTTTCTCTCCATCTAAACCTGTTTCACAGTCCTATTTTTATTTCCCTCTTTATTATTCTCAAACAAAATTCGTAGACAGGATTATGTATCTACACACATAATTAAAAAATATATATTTTTACAACAGAAATACAAGAGAAATTATAAAGAATATAATTTATATAAAATAATATGCATTTAAATATGAAAACTATACTAGAAGGCATAATGAAGTAGTCAGATATGCTTGCATCTGAATGTGGAATTAGCCAAAATTCTCATGATTCAGAATTGTATTTGTTGTATTGATGGTTTGGATATCTAGTTGCTTTACTTTCATTGATAACATTATATGAAATGGTGAACAATAGTTCATTATATTTTTATCAAAACAGTGATCAATTTTCCTTTGATTTGCACTGTAACTTCATTTTATATAATTTAGCATAAATAAGAATCATGAAAATAAAATGGTCTTAGGTTCTAAACTTAGATAATTATAAACAGGTTTTTACTTACATGAATGTCTGGTGAGACACTTAAAAATCATGTGGGATGTAGGGCAATTCTTTGTGTTCAGGACTGTCCATTTATCCCTGCCTTCACCATTGAACACTAATAATGGTGACAACTCAGAATGCCCCTAGGATTTCCAGACTCCTAGGTGGCAGCATCCTCTAAACCCACTGATCTAAATCTAAATCTGCTTTTAGTAAAAGAACTGATAAATTGGTTAAAGTACAATTTTCAAAGGTGTTTGTGTTTTAACTGGGTCAAAATCTTAAGACAAAGAGAGGCGTTGTTCATGGTAGAATTTGTAGGGGTTAGGTAAGTGGCGAAGTGAAAGATGAACCCCTTTTTGCAACTCTTAAACTACGTGGCATATGTGTACTTTTTATATTTTTGATTCTAGTGTTATATCTCTTTCCTTTAGATCCCATATACACTTTACACAACAAATTTGATGTCTAAGTCAAATTTTTTTTCCTTTTCTGATTGTATTTTAGAGCTTTTCTATGTCAAATAATCAACGATAATTCTCTGAACATTGACTTTAATTAAGTTGTTATGCTAGCCACTGAGAGGTCAAAGGTGATTAGGATGTGGCCTGAAATCTCAGTAGATTTGTGATTACAACTCAATCCAACACACATTTATAGGGCAAAGCACCATGCTAGGCTTATACACATAGAGATATATATATATACACACACACACATATGCATACCCATATGTATATGACTTCAGAGATTTCACAAATATGAAGAAAGAAAGTAGAAACTTTAAAAAGCAATAAATTGTATAAATAATGGTTCACTACAACAATAAATGAATTTGAGTGTTACAAGCTTTATGTACTAATATGTAATATATGGTCTATCAAGTAAAATTAAGTACATAAAGCGTATGAAATGATATATATGCTTACTATATACAATTACATATTATTATATATACTATATTATAATTTATATATAAAAGCTTTTATTAAATTAATAAGCAAAAGTACTCAGAGACGACTTTTCCTCCACTTTTTTTATACATTAGAAATATATCTTTATACGTAGGTACTTTTTGAGATGGTGTCTTTTATAGTTGGAAACTCATTTTACATATCCAAAAGAAAGAAAAAATGGGAAGGGTAGGAGCTATTATAAGAAATTCCATATCAAGACTGATGGGACAGGTCTCGTCACAGAATAGGTTTGGATGGCATAGACTATGTATGGGCAGTGTGGAGTATGTTTTTTGTTTATATTAATGACTGAGAGGAGAGGATCTCCTATCTCACGTGGATAAATTGAAATTAGACATTAAGAAGAGCTCCCTTTGAGGGATACAAGACATTTTAACATGTTTCAGGTGAAGGATTGGAGTCGCCTTCTCTGTCAATATTAATGATAAGAGGTGGATTTGTATAGTGTAAAAAAGCTGGGACTAATTGCTCATCCCCTGGTGTATCAGCCAGGATCCAGTTAAGAAAAGAGAAGCCATTTCAGTTATTCTAACAGAGAGAATCTAATACCAGATATTTGTTAAGCAGGTATTGAAAGATTGAAAAGGTGAAATAAGATAACTCTGAGGTAATGCAGATAATAATTGCAGGAAGCAGCTACCGCCCGGGGGCTGGAGGATCAAAAGGAAGAAGTTGGAAGTTACAAGAACCTAGAAGCTTGGAGGAAGAGTAGCCCATAGAGCTGGGACCCAGAACTTTCAGAATTTGCTACCTAACTAGTGTTGGTACCTTTAAGGAGGGATGAACTGCCCTTCCAGTGGCTCTTCCAGAATCAAACAAACAAGTATGGGCTCCTACTCTCTGTGAAGCATTACCACAGACTTTGGAGTACTCTATACAGATGTCAAATCAATAACAATTTTCAAAACAGAAGTTAGGGATTAGATCTGAACACCAGTAAGGACCTTTTCTCCTTTTATTCTTGTTTTTAAATTGCCTAGAATAATTACACCAGCCTAGGCAAAGTACACTATACCACACTACTGAATTCCTTTGAGAATGCTTGTATCAAATGAAGCTTGTATATTTGAAAAGTATTCAGAACAAACTGAGAGAAATAAAACAAAGCGAGACTATAACGTCCTTTTCATGATTTCCTTAGTTTTAACCAAATTTGGAAGAATGATGATATCTAATACTTACATAGTACTTATGATATGGTAGATATTTTAAATGCTTGCTATCTAATTTTTTAACATATTAAGATGACATTATCTCATTTAAGTTGCCCCCAAACCCAAGGATGTAGATACCATCATGCCAGTTATTATTATTATTTAATATTTCTCCTGTTTTATAGATGGGAAACTGAGGTATGGTTGAATAACTTGACCAAGGTCACATAGCTGATATGTGCAGAGCTGGAATATAAACCACCCAGTATGGATCTAGAGTACATGCTCTTATCCACTAAGCCATATGTATATTTTCATTTTTTTAAAACCTGTGTTCTTATTTATGGATGGATGGATGGATGGATGGATAGATAGCAAATCCATTCACTTCTTCAGCAATGGAGTTGGAAATGCTAGCTTGGGGATTAAGAGAACGAGGCTCAAACTCCAGGTCTTCCATTAACTTTCTTAGAGAATTTTTAGGAGAGTTACTTTATCAGTTTAGGCTCTTTGTAAAACTTTCTTAGAGAATTTTTAGGAGAGTTACTTTATCAGTTTAGGCTCTTTGTTGAATGAAATAGTTTTGATCATTGTTTTATGATTTGTAAGGAGCCTGATCACCTTTTAAGAACTGAGAGCTATAGATGAAGCCTGACTTGCAGGATGAGTTAGTTAACAGTCAGTTTTTTTAACATGTGTCAGATGCGGACTTAGAAGTGATAGTGCAGTTGATGCTATTGATAGCTAAGGAGCCAGGGAGTGTCAAAGACAAAAGAGATTAAATATTTATTTTCTTCAGACATTTGGGCATTGTGGGGTTGGCTGCAGTTCTAATTCCTATTTTTTTCCTGAATTTTCATTTTTCTGCATTCAGAAGTCAGTCTTGCCAGGAACTTGCAAAGTACTACTTAGAAATCATTTCATCTCTGGGGATTTAGCCAAGAGAGGATGGTCCCTTCTGTTAGCTTCCCTTGCTCCTGAAGGGCTGTCTACTTTTCCAGTTTATAGATAGCCCATCTGTAGACTTATCACTGATTTAAAGACTCGAGACCAGGAATCCAGAGAGCAGAAAATTCCCAGGAATTAGAAAAGTCTAGCGAAAATGCTCCCAGCTTAGAATATGTGTGGTGTTGGCTCAAAAACAAATCTTATCTTAAGGTTAAGGAGGGAACATAGGTATATGTGGGGTGGGTATATGTGTGAGGGGACAGCTTTTCTGTTTTTCTTAAGTGGTGACATTCTCTTTTACCATCAGACATTCTCTTTTTTTTTTCTGTTCTTCCTCTCTCACTCACTTTCCAAAACCTTGATTTTTGTGAAAGAATTGAGTTCTCAAAGCCTTTACATATATGGGTCATACCATGACATGCAGAACTTATCAGAAATTCTATAAAATTTATGGGTTTAGAATCAAAAGTGACTTCAAATTAGGTTCTGAATGTTGCCAAATGTCATAATTGAGGTTATTTTTGGTAAGTTTAGAACAAAAAGAATAATTTTGGCTCATGTTTAGTAGTAATGTTGAATATAGATACATTGTTTTCAAAATTATTCTTTATAATCTTTGAGTTGTATCAGGATACTTTTTTTTACTATATGTAATATTTTACACCGAAATAACTGTGCATCATTATCATAGTAAATATCTGTCTTGTACTCAATCAAGAAACACAAGGTTGGTAAGGAGGATCTGTGTGTGTGTGTGTGTGTGTGTCTGTGTGTGTGTGTGTGTGTGTGTGTGTAAAATGTAGGCCTGCAGTTGTGTATGCTAGATACAATGGGCATTGGGAACCATAGTATCTTCATAGAGTACACAGTTGGGCTGTTCTTAAGTTATATTACAGTAGAAGAAAGAAGCAAAGTCACTTTACTGCATCTTAGAACTTTTGGTGCCTGTTTTTAGGTCTCGTACTATTCCAGAATTTAGCTGGAAGGTCCCAGAAAATTTTCTTAGTGTGTTGTCAAAATGTAGAAGGGACCTATCTGAGGCACTCTTATCCTGCACAGTAAATTATTAGAAGTTTGAAGCAAGGAGTTGGTTTGGTTCTTTCTGCATAAGCTAAGTAGCTGGTTTTCCTAGTGACTGTGTTTTACGGAAGTATTCTGCTTTGTTGACTCCAGGTTGTGGAGTAGTTCTCGTTTATATTTAAATATAAATAAATGCTATAGGGAGAAAGAAAGCAGAATAATGAGGTTCAGAGGAATGGAGAGAATATTCTAGAAAGAGTATCTAAAGAAGGCTTCTCCGATTCAAGGAGTGATCCATCTGTAGATCTATGGAAAAGTGTCCCTGAAAGAGGTGAAAGCCAATGTGTAGGTCCTGATGTGATTCTGGTACAGCCAGATCATATACGTTCTTATAGACTGAAGTGGGGGAGTTCAGAGATTTCAAGTGTGACAGGAACTCCTTGAAGGATTTTAAGTAAAAGATTGACATGATCTAACTTATGTTTTAAAAAGAAAATTCTGGTTACTGTGTTGAGAATAGACTGAGTGGGAGGACAAGAGTGGAAACAGGAAAATCAGTTAGGTTATTGCAGTAGCCTGGTGACATAGATGTTATTGAGGGTTTAGATTCAGGATAGGTTTTGAAGGTAGAGCCAACATGACTTTCTGAAGGATTGGATGTGGCGATAAGAAACAATAATCAGGGAAGAATTCTAGGTGTTTGGCCTTACTATGTAGTAAATAGCAGTACCATTTCCTGAGATGGAGAAATCTGGGTTTGGGGATTAGAGATCAGGATTTTATTCTGAACATATTACATTTGGGATACCTACTAGTCCTCCAGTGAGGATGTCAAATTGTGAATTTTGGGGTGAAGTGGGAGCTAGAGATAGAAATGTGGAAGATAATGGCAAGGAGGTGGTATTTGGTATCATGCGACTAAGGGACCACTCAGGGAGAGAGTGAGGCTGGAGGAAATGGCCAAGAACTGAGCCATGGGATAATCACGACTGGAGGCTGAGAAGAGGAAGAAACCGAGAAGATGCAATCTGTGAGGTAAGAGGAAAACCAGGATAGAAGATGTCTTGGAAGCCAAGTGAACAAAGTGTGTCAGGAGAGGAGGAGTGATCAACTTGGTCAAATTGCTGAGAGGTCGAGTAAGATAAGGCCTGAAAATTCTCTATTGAATTGGGAAAGATGTAGGTCACTGTTGCTCTAGAAATAGACAGGATGACAAAGGCCGCCTTGTATCTGGCTTGTTCACAGCTGTGTTCCCTGTAAAATAGTGCCTGAAACATGATAGAAACAAAAAAACATCTGTAGGATGTCAGATGAATGAATTAATGAATTGACAGGCCCAATTTACCTTCTTTGTTGTAATCTCAGTGCAATCTTTGTTTGTTTTAGACTTCAGTTTTTAGTCTTATCAGGGAGAAAAATCATGTGATTATGATAAAACATACAGATGGCACCTGCTTTCTCTAAGTAGTCTATAATATTGACTCAACAAGTTAATTAATGAAAAATATATAAACCATCACAGTTCTAGACAGTGTCCTACATTATACTTTAGAGTGAAGTAGTTAAAGAAAAGTGATCAATCTTTTTGACACTGTACCCCCTGTTCTCCCTGTCTCTGAATCTGTAGAGTCTCTCTGCATTGCCTACGAGTTTATCAGTTACCCAAAGGCTGCTGTGGCTTGAGTGTAGAACACTTTTAACAGAACAGATTGGAGGTTACTTCAGGCCATTTCAGTCTGGGCCACACATATTTTTTCCCCTTATTTTGAGATGAAAATCAGCAAGGATAGTCTTGTGAGATGAGTTTAGCCTGGCAGTTTTCTGAACTGTTCTCTGAGGTACACTGGGGTGCTGCAGTGAATTCACAGGGAGGCTGTGGGATATTTCAGTTTATTTCTTTGTTTGTTTTTGAGGAAAACAGAAATAGTCAACATCTGTCAGCTACCCTGTGAACTACTGGCTCAAGGTAGTTCATAGTTTCAATATTAAATCACTACATTCCTTTTAAATGATGTCATATCTTTGCAAAGCTAGGCTTTTGGGGTTTTCTTAAAAAGACACTACCATGTAAAAATTAAAGTGGAACAGGCAATGGGGTGGCGGAGTTCAAACTGATTTCAAAGTTTGAGAAACTACAGTGCCAGCAGCATACACATCCCATTAATAATTTTGATTAATTAAGAATGAAATAAAAACATACTTTCCTATCTATTAATTTTTTGAATGGCTACTATGTTATTAGGACAAGTACTCATTAAATTGTTTGAATCTACCAATTTAATAGATGAAACTGTTAGGTATTTTTCTTGGCCTAGCAATGCCATGAAAAAATTGCTAAGACACCCACGTGTCATGAACTGAGAAAGTTTGAGAACCTCTGGTTTAGCCTCTTAGGCATCTAGCAAGAAGGAAACTGGAGGAGAGGGAGCCATCCTGCTGCCATCTCCAGCTTGGTTTGTTTATCGGCTGCATTTCACCTAAATTCATGCCATCTAGCATTCTTTCAACTATTCCTGTGAGAGATTGGGTGAATTTACACAATTAACAGGTACTGATGAGCATTTTCATGTTATAGCTGTGCTGGTGGCCCCTACTTACAAATGGCTAGTGTTACCTCCTACCCAGGATAGAGTGAAATTTCCTGTGCCCTTTTCTTCTTTCTCCTGCTTGAGCAGTGTACCACGGCTCCTAGAACCAGGACAAGTCTTAGTCATGCAGTTAAAGAGATTTATAGTTAAAGAGATTTTTTTGTACTAGCCTGAGTCTTTCTCTACTCATTTATTTTCTTCTCTATGACAATGTTTTCGGACAACTAGACAACTACCTTACATGTGAATTTTCAGAACACAGCCCTTTGTAACATGGGGACCAGCTGGATTTGTGGAGAACTCTCTCTGGAGACAATATTGGAGGCTACACTAGTTTTGAGATACTACATTTGTTCCTTAAAAACTCAAAGAAACCTGTATCTTTTCATAGCAGAAGCATGTTTTTGTTTTGTTTTGTTTTTAAGATTCAAGGGAGAGATGAAAAAGATATATTTTCCTGGGTTCGTGATGCAGTGCCCTGTACTTTAAGACTCTGAAATGGGAATTGTGCTTAGTGAAATAGCAGATTTGTGTCCACTGATGAAGATGAAAGACAGAGAAGAGTTATATCATATGTCTTTGTCCATTTTACTCAGGGGTATTTTAAGGACTCAGAGTGCTCGAAGGTGTTTCGTTTACATTCACTTTTGCGCCTTTCTTTGCTGAATGGTGACCTCTTCATTTATCTCCATGGGTGTTGTTATTTCGTTCTTGTTACTGGCCTTCTCAGTCTTAGCCTTCAGTATTACTCTGAGCAGTGGGAAGGGTGCTGGATTTTTCCACCATAGAGATATTCTTCCCTACACGTTCTATTTCTTCCTAATCTCCATCTTTCAGCCCATACTTTCACCATCTCCTCTGTTCTCTTTTCATCTCAATCTATTTCTTCTTTTTCCCTTCCTCCCCTTTCTCTTTCTTCCTTCCTCCTCTTCATTTCCTCTTCATATTTCCTCTGCATTACTTTCATCACTGCAGAGTCCTCAAGCTCCATGTCTCACTTTTAAGTATCCCCAAAGGAAAGAGGTGTTAACACTGAATTGTGTGCATTTACCCGGGACCTGAATTGAGCATCAGGACTTTGTGTTATTTTCTGTGTTGAACTCATAGATGGGACTCAGATGATTTCTATGCATGAGTTTTACCTTGAGGTGAGTTAATCAAGACTTAGTTCCTCAACTAGTTTTCCAGAATTCCATAAAAATCAGAAAGATTAGCCTGTACTTGCTGCTTCTCTAATTCTAGTATCATATTATCTCCAGAGCAGTGCCGCCCTGTAGAAATATTATGGTAACCACAAATGTAAGCCATAGACATAATTTAAAAAAATGTTTAAGCATGTTAAAAGAATAAAAAATCAAATGGTGAAATAAATTTTAATAATATTATTTAACCAGATATGTTAAAGATATTGTCATCCCAACATGTAATCAACATAAAAAGAGATGAGATATTTTACATTCGTTTTTTACACTAAGTCTTTGAAATCAAGTGTGTATTTTATATTAAAGTACATCTCAATTTAGAGAGCCACATTTCAGTTGCTCAAGAGCTACATGTGCTAGTGGCTACTGTATTGGACAGTGCAGCTCCAGGTAGTAAGACATGGAGAGAAAGGGAGGTTTTGGGCGATTAATGAATCAAAAGTATTTCTTGAGCTTTATGCCTCCACAATGCTGAATAAATGAAGGTGTTGGTTAATAGGATGAGCTTGGGAAACACCTTCAAGTTCGATGTCAGTCTTTTAATTACTTTAATCAAATAGCTGTTTGGATGAGGGTATGGGAACTTGACTTGAAAGTATAAAAGGCCAGAGATCACTATGAGTCTTTCTGTATAACCACCCAATTCTTCCTTTCCCTCTTTACTTCTTCTTTCCACACTTAAATTTTCCCACTTCTTTGAAGTCTGGAACTTAACCAAACAACAACAACAACAACAACAACAACAACAACAACAACAAAAACCAACTAGTTTTGCTGGTGAAAATAACTTAGCAGTTAGGAGCTCAGGTAGGTCCTTTAAATCTTGAAACACCTTTCTTTTTATACCTTGGGTCACATGGTAAATAAGATTTTTACCTTTTCCCTTGAAATTACCTTGTGATGTCTTATTCCAGAAAGGCTCAAAAACCAGCAAATTTAAGTAATATATTTTCATGGTTTGCATGTCACAGTGACTGGAAGGTGCTGCCCACTCCCACAGCCCCATCTGTGAGTAGAGACAAGTTTGAACAGGTCCTGCTTCCTACATCTTGGTTGAGCATTATCTTGTTTTCTTTGGGTTACTCTTGCATAACACCATCACAAGCATAAAGAAAGCACCCCCATTTAAGTTTGGTCTGAGTCTGACCTGAGGATGATAGTGTTGTGGGCGTGGGGAGTTGTGAGTTGTCAACAACTAGGTAAATGAAATAGGAATGTGGTCAATTTTAACTCCTCCCACCTAAATCCCTCACCCCAAACTTCCATCTGTTTTCTTCCCTATGAAATGGGGTGTTTGATTAGATGAGGAATCTTCAGTGTTTTTCATGAAGATGGTCTGTTTTCTGTCATTTGCAAAAGGGAAGATAGAGGGATGCTGACTGCACTAGTGGTGGATTAGGGACTCTTGGTTCTGCAGTTGATTATCTGGCTTCTCTTAGAAATGAGCAATCCAAGATCCTTGGATGTAATTATATCTATGGTCTTTTGGTAGTCTCAGTTTCTAGATTTCTGAGTTTTGCAGATCACTTGAAGTGTTGCTCATCTATGCTTTTGCAACAAAGAGGTAGGACCTGGATGGTGGGGTTTTCACTAATGATAGAGAAGTACCTGAAATGTTTGGGGAGGGAAGTAGGGTATAGTAGAAGATGGCATACTCACAAAGGTTCATTGATGTTTGCTAGAGTAAATTTGTTTGCTGTATAACATCTGGAGCTTTGTGATAGTAAGCTGAATAATTATGTTTAGAAATAAGATTGAAGAAGTACAGAGGTCGGATTATAACCATGTGTTGGGAATGTAGAAATTTGCTTGGATAAAAGAGAAAAGAATCCAAGTAGTGTTATACTAGGGTAGCCTAGTATTTTGTCTTCAAAGGGCTTCAAATATTAAAATATATTTACATTTGCTATTTTGACAATTTAAAAAATCAACAAATGTAACATATAACCACCCCCAATTCTGCCACAAAATCAGTTGGTCTGGTTTTCTGTAGTTTTTGAGTTCCATGGGGTGGATTATACATGAACATGGTTCCCCTCGGTGATAATGCCCTCAAAAGCAAAAGTCCATCTTCCAAACATGCTCATTTAGCTATTATGAATCTTTCATATAAGTAAACTTTTAATTATTGAATAATTCTAGATTTACAGAAAAGTTGCACAGACAATTAGAGATAAAGCCCCAAAGACAATCCCCTAGCACTTCTCAGAAGGCCAGCTATCTGACTAAGGTTATTAAAGGACTGATGATGAACATTTTATCTCCCAATCACATCTTACTGGCCAATATTACCCAAATTACTTTATAGTACATTTGTCATATTATTATTAACTAAACTCTAGACTTTATTCAGATTCCATTAGTCCCTCGTGAATCTTTTATCTATGAATTTAAGTTATTTTTTAGTCTGATATTGCCTGTGGTACCACTTTATTTAAATGCTTTTTTTCCTTCTGAAACCAAATATATATATTTTTTCATTGAAGGATTAGGAAAATACTGAAAAATATAAAGAATAAAAGTTAATTATAACCCCATTCCTGTCCTAATTTTGTGTTGTATGTAAATATGTATGCATTATCAAATGAATTTCATTTTGTCTACAGTATAATTTTGAATTGTGTATTTTTATATAATATTACCATAGGAGAAATCTATTTAATTAAAAATCTTCAAGTCAAATGTGTAATATTTTAAAAAGTCATAGTCAGTGTGTAATTAATTGGTAAACAGCCCTTAAGCTCTTTCTAATTTTGGCTACTATAAATTTCATTTGATGCAAATTGTGTTACATAGATCTTATACCACTTCTCTGATGATGTTCTCAGGGTAAATTTCTAGGAGTGGATTTAGTGGATCAGTGGACCTGCCTTGATGTATGTTGCCAGGTTACCATCTGGAAACATGGTATTTATACTCCCAAAGTATTCTTTGAGATACTCACCTTACTTCACATTTGCCAGTATTGAACATCATATTTTTAATTTCTCAAAATTTAATAGGTGAAAAGTTAGATATCTTTATTATCTTAATTTATATTTCTTTATCACTAAAATTGATCAGGTAAATATTTACCTATATTTTCCTAGCTTATATAAATTCACATTTTACATTTAATGTTTTAAATCATTACTAATTAAATTTACACTCACTAAATGGTATGATATAAACATCTTAAAAGACTTTTTCTACGCAGTCATTGTTTTCCAAAGCTATAATTGAATATTGCCTGTCCTATTGTCAGTGAATGTGATTTTTTTTTTTTTTTTTTTTAGGAGTATCTCTATTTGGGGTCATTGATTGGTTCCATTGACTTCTCTGTGTCTTTGGCCAGTACCATTATTATTTTACCTTTAGAACTTGGGAAAATTCCTCATCTTTATTCCAAAAATGTTTTAGTTCTTCCAACAGTTCCAGATTAACTTTGGAACATTTTTTCCATTTCCAAAGAGGAGTATATACTGTCCAATATCATTGGAATTGCTTTATAATTCTGGTCTTCTCAATCAGTAACATGGCATGTTTCTCTGTTCAGACTTAAACAATTCTGTATTTTTCATGGTGATTCATAATTTTTTTCAGATAGATCCAACACATTTCTTTGTTGTTGTTGCTATTGTGAATGGAATCTTCATTTCCACATATCTTCTGAATTTTCTTTTTATTGGTGGAGATCATTACCTAGGGTGTGAACCTGTGTAATGTGCCTAGCACATTACCTGACATACAGTAAATATTAAATAAATGTTCATTGAAATGAATAATTGATTTTTGTAAATTTACCTTGTTTTCCAGTTACTTGAATTCTCTTACTTAATTCAATTAGTTTTCAGTTAATAATCTTGGATTTTCTCAGTATACGATCATATTTTATAAGTAATGATAGCTCTGTTTCTTCTTTTAATATTTAAAAGTTTTGTTTCATCTCTTATTGAGTTGTCTTTTATCTCTCTAATTAATACTGTTAACCCCTAGAATATATATGCAAATTTGATTTGATGAGAGAGCTTGTGTGTGTATTTATATTTATTGATCTATTTTTATATTATAAAATTATATATTTTGATATATTATACTTAGATTTATAATTTTTTATCATGCAAATATCATATCCCTTTATTCTTCTACTTCTTTTTACCATGAGATTATTATCTTCTTTTTGAGTTCATTTTTCATTTTATTTGTTTCAAAACAACTGTCCTTTGAGCTTTAAGGATATGTTCCCATAAAATAGCTAGTTTTGACTGATGATAGTGTTAGTAGAGGGGAAATAGCTATTGAGAGAATCCAGGAAGTTGCGAGATTTAAACTGTGAGGGGCTGGAGGTACTTATAAATGGCAGAGAGAGGCTATTGGTGTTTTGATACACATTGAATTCATGAAGAGTGAGGCAAGGCACATTGACCAGGTGTTTTTTAAAACCCAAGATGTCTTAAAAAATTCGGCTATTTGAGTGACAAAACATAATGAATAGAAAATTTAACTACTTCTCACAAATGTGTTATCTTATGCTTAAACCAAACTAAATGTGAGCTGGTTTATTTAAGGTAAAGTTGCTTGCACATCCTTTGGTGTCAATGTTTGGGTGAAGGATGTGAAAAAGCCCAAGGAAAATGCCAGCGACTATCTCATTGGACAATATTCATTAAAACAAATGAAATATAATTTACAGTTTATGTCAGATGTTAAAAGAAACAGAACTTGAAGAGCCTGTTTAAGAACTCCAGATAAGTTCTATAATGGCCTAAATACAGTTCCGTTTTAGGAAATTACAGGAGGAAAAGGATGAAACCATTTTTACCTTTTACCTCAGCAACTTTTCTATCACATAGATGCCTTTAGTCAGCAGCAGTTAGTGGGGATCCCGAAGTCCAGCCTCAGTTTGGAAAACATATTACTACGTGGTGGCTGTGGCTTTCTCAGCAAGTACTCAAAATTTGTTATAGTGGGAGCCATTAGAAATCTCTAAGTGCCACTTAGAGACAATGACTAAATTATAGTCGTACTGGCTCCCCTATGGAATTGTGGAAATATTTTACCTTAAACAAAATCTTGAGAAGCTGTCTTCAACAAAATCTTGAGAAGCTGTCTTCTTATCTGCATACTTGGGAACACAGTATAGCCTAGTTTTTTCTGTAGGCAGTGGCTGATTTCACGTACGTTGGTTTGTGTGTGCAAAAGCACTTCAAATGCTGATCAACAAATCATTATTAACCATTTAAAATGAAAGAAGTATTTTAAGAGGGTTTATTGCTTCTTAGATTCTTAAGTGAAATGGTCCCTATTTGTAATGGGGTGTTTCCTTTTCCAGCAGATAGGGGAGGCAGAAACATAGCCAAGAATTACTTTTTCCTGATTATTCTTTATGTAGTTTGCTTTGGAAAAGGAAAAATAAATGCCAGAGTAAGGACTAGAAGTTATGAGAGTGAACAAAACCTGTGAGCTTTAACTACTTTGATAGTCAGTTGGAATTCTGCATTCAGGCCTACCCCATTTGATGACTTAGAGTTGCAAAGGGAGGCCTCCATCCTGGAGGCATTTAACAATTAGGGAATACTTAACTGTAACATAAGGCAAAGTTAGGGTTTTAATAAAAATATAAAATATTGTGGAAGCCCAGAGGAACTGGAGGAATGGAAAAGGTAGAGGTTTTTTGAGCTCTTCAATTCAGAGATGTATTTCTGGGAGAAGTCCATTCTAGGCCAGAGTAGCATCAGGGACAAAGCCTGGAGATGTGGAAATATTCAGCCAGAGCCTGCAGTTCGTAGTGATCTCATGGTGAGAGACAAGACTGTAGAACTATACTATCAAGTCCTTCAATGCAGTTTTTACTGTGTTGGCGGAGGTAATTTATTGAAAGATGTTGAGGAAAGAAATGACAAGGTTTGAATCATATTTTAAGACCACTTTGGCAGGAAATGACCATGTGTTTGGGGAAAGAATAAGGCATTCAGGTTGCATTTAGACATTATACCGATTTCCAAAACAACCCTTTCTCCATGTCATCATGGTCTTAGAGAGTTGCTTCTTTATTTCCATCCTTCTTTGTCAATGTATTCATCTCTTTATTCATGCACTTAGGAAAAAAACTCTCAGCATCCACCATTACATCCTTACATATATATAGCTCCTTGCACTTTTCAGAGTGCCTTTAAAATGTGATCTGTCTTGTTTTCTGTAAAAAACACTATAAAGTTAGTAGGGCTGATGTTATGGTTCTTATCTTATAGATTGGAAACCTGAAAATTGCTCAAAGTCAAAAGCTGGAAGAAAATGGCTCAAAGTCAAAAGCTGGAAAGTGGTGAATTTGGACCAGGATTTGGGTTTTCTGATCCCTTCTTCCTTTTGTACAACAGAATCCTGTGTGGAATGATAAGAACTGTGGGCCACAAAGATTTTCTTCTCTGAGAGAGGTGACAATCTTTGTGGAATCTGAGGTCACATACCTACTAAGCCCTAAAATTCCTATTAATCAGCATCTTCTGGACTGGTAATTGCTTAGATAATTAAACAAAAATTGGTTAAAGTGGGAAACTATAAAGCTATTACATATACACAATTTAAACATGTTACAGCAACTTAAAACATCTAAATGCCTATTTATTTATTAGTCTTTTGATGTAGGACCAAGGTCTTTTCTTTGATTAAGGATCTTTTTCTTGGAGTCCACTTCAATCACCTTTCTTGCATAACTCTTCTATAATTTAAAAGTATTGATTTCTTTAATGTGAGGTGAGAACTTAAAAACATTTGTGAAGCAGTCTTGAATGTAGAATCATTTTGGATTTTAAAAAGCAGTTTACCTTTTTTTTTTTTTAAAAAGCAGTTTACCTTTATTTTTTTGACTCTGTCTAGTGTAGTTTTTGTAAAAAAGACTTGCCTTCTTTTTCTACTCATTTTATGTAATCTTTAATTAAATTATGTAAATATAACAGCATACAACTGTCATAAACATGTCTGTCGTAAATGAGTTTGGGAACAAACACAATGACTCTTGGTAAATATCCAACTCAATTGGTGGGAGCTGAAGTATACTAGCATATTAGAAAGTGTTTCCTGGTCAAGAGCTTTTGCTGTGCCATGGGCAACAGTCAGTATATTTCACAGAGAGAATGGAGGACATCAGCCATCCTGGTGAGTTAATTAAGAGATTCTGCTGCACTTTAATCTATAGCAGCATATACCACTAAAAAGATTTAGAGTGTGGGTAGATTGAGGAGGCCCAGAAAGATAATAGGCTGCTTGTAATGTTAGTTGGGGCTGGAAAACTGGGTGGCATTTAGGAAAGGGAGTTTTAGTTGCATGCACCGCATGCGTGCGTGTGTGTGTGTGTGTGTGTGTGAGAGAGAGAGGCAGAGACAGAGATGGAGATGGAGAGATAAGAGATAGAGAGACAGAGACAAAGAGAGTGATCAAGGAATGGCCAGGTATTCTCAGCAAAAGAAATAAATCCATTTCCTTGGAATACAAAATAGTCAACAGTCAGACCAACTTCTTCTGTTCAAAATCCTCATCTAAATTCCAGCTCATGAAAGAAACTAGTGAGTTTGGTGAGGATTTTGATTTACTTCCTAATTAAATGAAATGATTATGGTAGTTAGAAACTTAGTCATTTAGTCTTCCATCTTCAATGTGGACTACACCTAATCCATCCCAGACAGAAGGGCTACCATACTTTTAAAAAACTGCCAGGAAGATTTATGATTTCTTTTAGTGATCCACTCTGATGTTCTGGCCCTCTGTAATAACCCTTCACATATTCAAAATGATTATTAAATCTTTCTTACAATGTTGAAGCTGCATTATCTCAAAGTGATATAATTTCATGTATTCTTTATTCTACGTTTACTAAGCAGAAAGGAAAAGATACTACAAAGCATATATTTCCCCATCCACAATTTCAAATCAGCCATGAAAGGTGTTAATACTTTATGTGCATATCTATATTAGTACTATGTGTGTGCATGTGTGTGGACACACATGCACATATATTATGTATGAACATAAATGTGTCTAAAACAGTGTATACATATAATATAATATACACACACACAAATGCACACACATACGTGTACACCATAGCTTTTGGAAACCAAAGTAGAGACATCTGATCAGATAAAGGTGCTAAAGGAAGTCTTGCAGGTGTAACTTGAAAGTCAGAATGTCAAGGTTCTGTCTGTTGAGGTCACCTGACAGCAGGGAAAGGAAAAATTGGTTGTTGATACCCTTTCACCTCAGTCAGTTCTGGCTAATCCTTTCTGGTTACTTCCTCCTCATTCCTGTGCTCTGTACTCTGTCACAGGTAAAGTCTGACCTTCATATCAGTTTGCAAAGCTCTCTTTGATTATTAAGTGGGTTTCCTGTCCTAAAAATGAATTAAGATATCAGTTTTGGGTTGTTCCTTAAGAGAGGATTCTTAGAAATGGAAGGCCTTGAAGACAGAAGATCTTGAAGACCCTAGGCCCTGAATCTGTAATGTGGACCAAGTGGTATGCATGGCTTATCTAGAGCAGTGCTCTCCAACGGAAATATAATGTAAGCCACATATTTAAGCCACAAATGTAATTAAAAATTTTTAGTAGCCACATTTAAAAAAGTAAAAAGAAACAAGTAAAATTAACTTTAATAATATTTTTGTTTAAAACATATCTAAAGTATTATTTTAACATATAATCAATGCCAAAAATTTATCGAGACATTTTACTGTTTTGTGTGCTAAGTCTTTTGAATCTGGTATTTGTATAGTGCATCTCTAGTTGGAATAGCCACATTTTACATGCTCACTAGCCTCATGTGGCCAGTAGCTAGTCTATTGGATAGTGCAGGTCTAGAGAATGCCCCAAAGTGAGGACAGGGAGCATGTCATCTCTAACTGTTGCATCGCACTAGATAGATACAGGGAGTCTGTTGTTAGATAACCTGCCTTGGCCCGGGCAGTTCCATGTTATGCATTGGTCATGCCCAGTAAGTAGCTGGAATCAGTGTTTTGTTGAGCATAGGGCTTTGGAATGCCACAGTGTGTTTGATTTCACCTTAGAGGGAGCAGCTTGATTCTTATAGAGCTCTGAATAAAGAGCATTGTTCCTCAGAGAGTTGTTGAGCAACAAGTATAAGATTTCCTGGATAATAGCCAAGCTTGAGCAGGTTTTCTATAGATTGGTTAGCACACACTTTTTTTCGCACTTCCTGGAGATGCCCTAGAATTAGAAGGTGAAAAACAGCCATGTGTTACAGTGGGGGACTATAAAGACACTATGTTCCTGAAACTGACCAGGTTGGAAATTGTTTCCAGAGGTTCAGGATAGAATGGGAACATGTCCATTGCAGCAAACCCACTTTCCTCTACTGCTCAGGCCCTGGGACACTCCACTCCTGTGAGTTCCTTTTCATTGCTGAGGGACCCAAAGCCACTAATAAATATGATATAATTTTACTCCAAGACTTAAGAAGAGAACAGCAATATTATTTTTATACTAAAACAAATGGTGCTGTATCATGAGTGTAATGCAAAATTCCCTTGCATTTTAAAACATAAAACATAAGTCTTGTAGAAAATATTGACACTTTCCTCCCTTTGCTTCAGGACACACTATCTTTTTTCCTTGGACTTGGAGCTCATTTCCCTTTGCTTGTTAGGAATACTGGTTAGAAGCACTGCCTTTTTTACTTACTCCACCATACTTTCTCCAGTCTTGAGTTTAATGTACCTTCATGTTCCAGAGTATGCACAAGGAAACTCTGGTATAGTCATAATTATAAAGGAGGATTTTCCAGTATTTGGGGAGAAGTTCATTTGAAATCAGTATTTTGAACAAGTGCCTGTTAAGATTAATTTCAGTAAAAACTTAGTTTAAAAAATGTATACACATACATACACACATATAAACATTCTTTTCTTCAGGGTAGTCAAAGTTCTCTTTTTGCCTCCAATGTTATTTTTATTTGAATATTTCTTTTAGTGAAATTTGATGAACAAGGTATGTTATTTAGATAGTTTTGTTCCCTTTAGGAGTCCAACTTGTATTTTAAATCCTTTTTAACATATTTGCTTTGTGCTGATTATAAGACTAATGCATATTGATTGTATGAAGAAGATAAAGTTATCTATTAATGTTGTGATATTAGTACCATCTTGTTAGTGATTATTGCTATTTTTAAAAATTTTCTGGAGGGAATATCTTGAGAATAACCTAAAGCATAACTTCAATCTTATGCTAATCTTGTTTGTGAATATCGCTATTTAAAAAAAAATTCTGGAGGGAAAACCTTAGGTAGAGTGTTGACATTATACCTTAAGTGATAAAATAATCGTAAGAAAGATAAAATATATGTTCCCTATTTTATATTATAATTTTATCAGTTGCAATTGTAGTTGAAAAAAGATCAAGTTAAATGTTTGCAGAAATAATTCAGCATAAAAAAACTAAAGTTAAAGCAGGTAATTTAGTGAATAACATGATGTAGATGGGTAAGATGGAATATTACCCTTCATTCTGGTAAAAGGTCTAAAGATTCAGTTAGAATATACATGATGTTTTTTGCTAACAGCCTTGGATCTTGTGATCATGGCAAACAACGCTCATTGCCCATGGTCCTCTTTTCTACTGCCCCTAGGCATAGCATCACAATACTTCTTAATCAGCTGTTGTTATAGTCAAGTAGAAACCTATTTAATATCCTAGATAAAATCTAATGAGGGAAGGGAAGTAGCTGATAGAAAACCATAAACAAATCTTTAGATCACTTTTCTAGTAATGCTCTCTGAAAAGGAAGGGATGGAACCTAATGATTATCACATCCCCTGCAGTTCTCAAAGTCCAGGCCTTCTGTTATAATGAGAGTACCGGTGTAGTGGTTCTCAGCCTTGACACCAAGATCTCAATGACTGCCATTTGATGGGATGTTTGTTACAAACAAATGTTTTCTCATTAATGACAAGAGTACTAGATCTGGCTCCCAGCTCTCTAGGAATGATAGAGAACCTACAAGCAATAACCTAGGTCTGCTCATGGCCAATACAGAAGTATGAGAACTTCATCTCTCCAGGCACAGAGTAAAAGAAGCTGTACCTACTGTGGTTAGAGAGAACAACTGTCTAATAATTTGTTTTGAACTGGTTTCCTCATGGTGAAGAATTCACAGCAGTAGTGGCTGCAGCTGCAGTAGTTACAGTAGTTATATTCCATCTCTCTGCTGGTCTTTTCAAAAGTCTGGACCTCAGGGAAAGTCTGACTCACTGAATGCTTTGGGACATGAGTGCTTACAGGTTTAATTAAAGAAAGCCAACTCTGGTAGGAAGATGTTAAGGGACACACAATACAGTGGATAGAAGGTGTTTGACTCATGAGGAATGACACACAGGGAGAACACTTGTTCAGAAAATTGTTCATTTTCCTGTTATCAGTAACTGAGAACATTGGTAGCACTTTTATTACACTGCCCATAAATGGTTAAGGTTTCTTTGGTTGCTAAATAGAGGCTTTCTAAGTTCAGGTAGCCACAGTGGTTTTAGCACTGCAGGGTGGGGTAATATTTGGCACTTGATTTTTTTTTCTTTTTAATTGTAAACCGGCAGGTCTAGGTATATTTCAGGAAGGAAGTTACAATGTTGGGAGATGATTAACATCTCTCACGTGGCTTGGTTCTCTCATTCTCAAACCAAAAGGAATATATTCACATTTATACTACCCTTCATCAGCAAAGTAACAAAGTTCCCTCTCCTGTGTCAATTCTATTCTGGGCAGAGGTTAGGGATGGGGGAGGGGTAAATACTGAGTGTCTATTAAAAGATCACTTTCCTCCCTTTCAGTCTTCCTTTTAGCCACATTGTTCCACACTGTCTCTTAGGAAGCTCTGTGAGGAAATCAACTTCACAAGAAACAGGCTGAGAAGTCCTAGTTCCTTTCTCAGGGAGACGTCCTAAAGGCTTAGCCCTGATATTGTGCTCACTGGTATGGAAACAAGACAGGATGGCAACAGGAAATTTCTGGGGACAATTCTTCTTCTAGAGCACTCTTAGGTAGACATTCTGAGGAATGAAATTTGGACAATCGCTGGTCAAAGGTAGAATAAAGAGAATAAGTGAGAGATTCAGCCTGTCCGTGTGAAATCTGCCGGGCTAGTGAACTGAGGAAGGCAGTTATTTAAAACGGTACCAACTGGATAAAGTACTAAAGTAGCAGAGGACTGGAGAAGAGAAAATATGCTTCCAAATGTGTTTCCAAAAACAGGAAGAGAGAAATGAACCTGTCAGTTGTTATTCTCTCAATTTAAAGTTAATCTCAAATGAAACGGAAAAAAAATATTGTAAGACAAAAGGCATGTCTTGCAAGAGAGTTAATGAGGTTGTGAGAATCAAGTTTAATAAATCATGTTACAAAATTTACATTTATGAAATTGAGGGTAAAAAAAAGGTAATGGAATTTGATAATTAAATTGCTACACTAAAATAGTGGACCTGTGGTTTAAAAGAGTCATTAATCCAGAATGATAAAGATCCTGCTTCTAGGTTTTCAGCCATGCCTCAAGGCTCACTACTGAGACTGAAGTAGAAATTTCTTCTGACTCTCACTTGAAACTACTTTGTTTTTTGCATATGTATTTAAAAATATTTGTAGTCATAGTATGGACTTAATTTGTGTTCTCATTTTTTCTCAATTAATGTAAAGTTACCCTGAGTGGTTGGTTCATGTTACCATAATTTTTATGACTACATAATATTCTACCTGAACTTTACCTATACTTTACCATACCTTGTGTTAGATATTTTAGTTATTTAAAAGGGCATTTTTGCTATTACAAATAACCTGCTGTGAACATCTTTGCATAGAATATCTTTTTCCCTTATTTTGATTATTTCCTTAAAATATTTTTCGATAGGATGAATGAAAGAAATGAGCATCTTGATGACTCTTTATCTTTACTGAAAAATTGCTTTCTAAAACATTTCTACAGTTTTTATCTGATGGAGTAAGAGCGTGCATAATGAGGTAATATTGTGTGATGGATTTCCTAGATTTAACACAAGTGAAAGTGATTCTCACCTGAGATGATACTGAGTCATCTGCACCACCAATGGAATCTTGTTTTCAAAAAATATTTTTAACGAATTATTATAGACAAAAGAAAGTAAAGAAAAGCATCTGCTAACCAGAAGTTTTAGATAGCCTCCAATAGAAGGGCTTATTTTTTCAGGTTTATATTGTCTATATAAGCATTTTGGAGTATAAAAATTAGGGTGTAAATACCATTTTAATAAATTGAATTTTGTTTTGTATAAGATAGCACCTAAAAATGTTTCACACATAGTAGGACTCATTAATATTTGTAGGTAAATGAAATGTTGTGGGAAACTTGGCACTGAAAATAACCCTGAAGTGAATGTTTTTTTTGATCATGTGGTGGAAATTAGACTGTTCTGCTTGAAATTTCAGATATTTTTCCACCCAGGTTTTCTTAAAATGAGGTATGCGTCTGCAGTTTACTGTTACAGCCAATATTTGCAAATACTGTAACAAAAAACTGTTTAAACAGAAAAACAAATATTCAGTCTCTCACATCCCAACCCATGTGGAAAAGGGAAATACTTTTTAAAAGTGGGAATTCTTAATATTATAAATTGTTTGGTTGGAGCAGGAACTATTTAAAAATACAACTTTAATAAGTGAAAGAGACATACTGATGTAAACCACAAACATGTTTAGTGCATGAGATCATTCATACTCCCCACCTTCAAAACAAAAGGTTTTCCCTCTTCTGGAATTTTCTTTTTTTCCTTTCCTTTCCTTTCTTTCTTCCTTTTTCCTTTTTCCTTTCCTTTCCTTTCTTCTTTCCTTTCCTCTTTCCTCTCCTCTTTCATTTTCCTTCTTCCTCCTCCTCCTCCTCCTCCCTCCTCCTTCCTCCCTCCTCCCTCTCCTCCTTCATCTAAACTTCCTTCCTTCCTTCCTTCCTTCCTTCCTTCCTTCCTTCAGCTATTCCTTCTCTGTCTATCTCTGTCTCTCTCTGTCTCTCTCTGTCTCTCTCTTTCTCTCTCTCCTCTCTCTCCTCTCTGTCCCCTCTCTCTCTCTCTCCCCTCTCTTTTTGACAACCATGTCAAGTTTTCCTGGCCGTGGCTGGGAGCAGTGCTCCAACTATTAAGCTGTGTGAGAACAGTGAACTTGGTCAGCAAGGATCATTTGTCTACAGTTGTCAACAAAGGCTTGTTTTACTAGGAACAATGACTATGCAGGTTTGTGTGGAGTATTGTGCGTAAAAGCGTTAATCAGTAAGCAGCTTGAACCATACTCAAAATCTCTTTTACATAGATATTTTGCTCTTTAGAGGTGTTTGTTGTCTCTGTCAGTTGGCACCATCTGAAAAAGAAGTTCATCAGTATGCTGGGATGCTCTCTCCAGAGAAATTGACTCAGAGAAAGCTTGACTCAGTTTTCTGTTTTTCTTTTGGTTCTCTTTAATCAGTTTTCAGTGGTGCTCAACCTTATTACTATTGATGTATAAGTACAGTGAAGTGAAGTGATTAAATGGTAATGATCTTGGTTTCCATCCAAGATGACAGATTTTTCTAGCTTTGAGAATACTTCAGTGCCTCCAATGGAGTGCATTTTTTACACACTCACACCTGCATTCACACACACACATCACAGTCACAGCAGGCCTTGATTCCAAGAAGTATAGAAAGGACCATGCTGGCCATGAGAAAGGATGCTAGTCTAAAGCCAGTAGGGTAACTGGGGGTGAATGAATTCTTCTGCTCTGTTTGGCACTTACCAAAAGGACTGAATCACTACAAGAAACATTCTGAGCTTAATTCCAGCATGGCTGAATCACTGAGACCAAGTTGTTAGAGATCTGAAGTTGATAAAAGTTTCATTTTGAGTTCTAAGCAGTGGCACACATGCGAGTCTTCTCCCTATATGAATATTTCAAGAGCTTTCCCATACCTTTCCCACTCAATGACCCCCTACATCACATTCTTATTAAGTTCAGTAGGGTGCAGCTTTTCATACCTGACTGAGGCAGGTGAGCCTGATGCCAGGAAGTGTATTAAGTGGCAAGTTTTTGAGTCTTCCAACTTTAGATAGTAATTGTGAGAGGGCAAAATGTGTAGTGCCTAATAGCTTGGAGTGTGAGGTCTCATGTCAGTTAGACCCTAGGTTCTAATCTTGACATCATTTTTGAATAGCTGTGAGCAAGTCACTTAACCTCACTATTAAGAATAAACACAAATAATGGATTTACATAATAGCTTAACACTGAGCATTCACTATATATTGGGCACTATCCTTAGCGTGTTACATGTGTCACCATTTTATCCTCATGACAGTGCATTGAGGTATGTCCTATTATATTTTAATTTTATAAATGAGGAAGTTGAGAACCAGAGAAGTTAAAAATCTTTTCGTGGGTGACATAGCTAGTATGCAGCAGTGAAATGACTGTATCTCTTGAGCCATATTCATTCCACTATGCTATCCTGGCTCTCCTTAAATGCCCTGGTATCTTATGTACCAGGATTCCAGCTTCTAAATGATTGAGTAGATGAGACAGGGAGAAAAGGTTGACCAAGGATCTTCCCAGTACCTAAACTTGTGCTTGTTTCTACCCTTTAAGTAGTGGGGTGGGGTGTGGGAGAGACCTGTGGGAACTAATATTCTAATTAATCTCTGGTCAAAGTAGTTTCCAGTAAATGGTTTAGGTGTAGCGGGAAGTAGAAAGGGATACAGAAGGCTGAGGCAACCCTCCTGAGAAGGGCCATAAAGTAATAACGCCAGTGACAATGTAGGAAAATCCACATGAGGATCTAGTGAGTCACTTTAGTTAAAAGTCTTTCAGCTCTAAGGGTAAAGGTATCAAGATTTGTATAGCTGGACATAGCAATTACACCAAATGTTGGAATGGGTGTCTTTGGAAATGGCCTTGGAGCATCCTATGAGCCCTGTAGATTTATTATCTTTGCACAGAGGTTCCGTTGGCCAAAGCTGGAGGAAGTTGAGGGAAGTTCTAGACTTCTCAAGATTGGCAAACCTGGGATAGTACCTGAGCATGAGGGATCAGTCCTATTATAAAGTACTTGCCTTTTTTGGAGGGGACCTGGCTAGTGCCTAGATCAGGGGTAATTTGTGGTAATGATGGCCAGCTGTAATTTCTGGATGTTTAAATGGAGATTGTCACAGAGAAGTAGTAGCTAACTAAGAGTATCAGGGAATCACCTTATCTGCCAGCCTTAAAGATTGAAAATAATATGGGAACACTCTCTTCTTCTGAAAAAGGGGTTGCCAGTGTATTTATATCATTGGTATCAAATTAGGTAATTGGTCATTGGAGTTCATCCTTTTTGTTTATATAGGTATTACAGTCATGTGGTAGTCTTGGGAACACAGTTGATGATAGTCCAGAGTAGAAAATAAACTGGCCCAAACACATAAACATTTTGCCCACACACTGATTCTACTGGAGGTATGTTAAAACTAGCAGTTTACTCTTTGGTATGGCCAAAGTTTCCTGGGTAATTTTAACCTGTCACTTACTTACATTTTAGTGCCAAATGTTTAAACATGACTTAATAAATGGAAATGTTACGAGGACAAAAAGACAACAGGAATAACATAGGTAGTCTTAATTTTAGATGACTTTTCTAACTCTTCCAACTTCTTTATTACAGATACTTCCAGAAACTCTTCTTGATGATGATGACGATAGCTATTGTTTTATAGTGGCCTACCTGTTGCTAGTCCTTGTATAATGTTTAGAAAATGTTTTGTATGTTAACCCCAAGCAAATCAATAAATTAAGAGGCCGTTATCTATATTTTAGTTAATACATTGGGATTCAGAGAGTTATCTAATTGCTCAAAGTCACACA
This sequence comes from Pteropus medius, assembly GCF_902729225.1. Lineage (NCBI taxonomy): Eukaryota > Metazoa > Chordata > Mammalia > Chiroptera > Pteropodidae > Pteropus > Pteropus medius. Next base: position 12,646,639 of record NW_024340692.1, read on the forward strand.
GTTAGTGGCGGAGTGAGGACAGGAACCTATGAAAGTGTAATGCTTAAGTTAGACTCCTTTGTTTCTATAAGTTTATAGAAATTATTTTTATTGATTTCTGATAACTTAACAAAAGTATTTTTTAAGGAAAGTTAACTATTGTACAGCAGGGGGGAGGGCTTTAAAAGGAATACAGTGGCAACCATAAAGACTGCATCAGCTTTATAGATGCCAGTTTTAAATCCCATGGCTTCCATTAGGTATATTCTTTAATACTATTTCCTGTGAAGATCTGTAATAGGAATTCCATTTAATAGTACTTCCTATAAGTGTCTATGAGTGATAAAATCTCAGTGTTTGAATATCTGAAAATGTCTGTTTTGCCTGACTGATAGTTTAGTTGGGCATAAAATTCTAGATCAGTAGTAATTTTCCTCAGAACTTTGAAGATTTTAGCATTCTTGGCTTCGATTTTGCTTTTCAGAAATATACTAACCCTCTAACTGTAGTTCCTTTGAGAATTTTGCTTTATTATGTTTTTCACCTCAATGTACATAGGTGTGGATTTATCTTTATTTATCCTGCTCATGCTTTCAATCTAAAGACTTGTTTCTTTCTCCAATTATAGGAGACCTCTGTAGATATTCCATCTTTATAATTCCCTTCATTATTTTTTTCCTGGAATTATTATTAGACATGTAATTGAGCCTCTCAATCTGTCTTCTGAATCTCTTAATTGAAAGTATTTTAAAGAAAAATATTTTTTCCTTTGTTCTTCCTTCTAGGTAAACTAAAATAATTCACTATTTTTTTATGTGTTAAATATAGATTTTACCTCATTTATTAAATTTTTCATGTTTAGTGAGTACACTTTTACTTCCAAGATTTTTAATTGTTTCTTTTTTGATATCTACCTGTTATTATTCTGTTTTTTTATTGTCATAAATTCATGCTTATTTTTAGTGGATATTGCTTCTTTATTCATCTAATTAATCATCCCAAACCTGTTTATTTTAAACCCTTTGTCTGACTGTTTTATAAAATTATTTCATTTGGACTAAATTCATAACAATGGTTGACTTTCTTAGAATTAGATTCTTTTATATGTTTGGAATTTTAATTTGTGGAATTGTTTTGAATATGAGGGATTTTTGCTTTTTTGTATCATTTTTTTTCTCTCATTCTCCCTCTTTGACTAATGCTCTTGTGGTTTTATAATTATCTTTGCCTGGTGCCTCTGGCCCAGTCCATAACTGAGTATTATGATAGTATTTAATATATTCCTGTTCTGTGATAGGTTCGAGACTATCAAAGATTCATGGAGCAAGCAGGCAATCTGACTCAATTTCTCCCCTGAGACTGCTTTCCTCCTTCCCTAGGCCCATAGCTGCTCATAAAACTAGAACCTCAGGTAGTAGGTCACCTGTTGTTTTGTGGGTGCTTGGATATTTGTGGAGGAGGGAAGAAGCCTCACTTCAGTCCTCAGCTTCTAGCAGTAAGCCAGGCTCCATTTCTACTCAGCCGGTGGCATTTCAGGCCCTCATACTCTTCAAAAGTTCAGTTCTATGTAGTCACTGCTTATTTGTGGCTTGGAGACCTGTATTTCTTTGATCATCCTTACTTTCTTTATTTCTGTTTCTTTTCTGATCAGTAGAGATTTATCTTGCCTTTGACACTGATGATATCTTACCAATTTTTTTTTTAATTAAATTTTAAAATGTAAAATGTGTGTTCGAATTGGAGAAACTGTTTTGGAGCTCGAACTTACAGGGCTGACATGTGCCATTTTCACTTTGCCAGTTTTCCTGTTTTAAAGTCATTTTTCTAGGAATGCTGAGGTACTTACTATTGGATTGCTGTCTGCCTATCTTTTCTTCTTTTTATTGCGGAATTACTTCAGAAATTAAGGAATTTATTTTCGTCCTGGTTTTATGTTGACTGAGCAATATTTAGAGTAAATTTCAAGACTGCACTTTCAATGCAAATGTCAGTACTATCTTGAGTTAAGGAGAATAATATTAAGAAATAAGTAAGTTTACAGAGATTATTCTCCACAACCAATTTTCAGGAGATATGACATTTGATATGATATGTACTTAAGTATAAATTTCCACTTGGCTTTCATGTGCATTGTTATGAAATAGCTCAGAAAGCTTCATGAGTTGTTATGTTTTTTTTCTTTTTCCTTTACATAAGAAATAATTTTATAGTCAAGATGTTCTTTATATCAAAGCTTTTGTAAAGCAAATGTTAATACACTGCAAATATTTTATTTATTTTTTCATATTTTAATAAATTCTAAAGAACTAGAAAATAGTCATGCTTCAGGGCACTTTTAAATGTACCTTGAGTACTTTAGGTTTAATGGTGCCATTGGGCTGTAAACCACTTCTCTAGTCTCCCTTTAATATCTATTAAAGACCCACCATAACTTTCTCGCCATTCAAGTAGGTTTAGATCCTGAACTCTGGGAACTGGTTGTGGTAACCAACCTAAGTTAGATATCCTGAAATTCTTTCTTTACGTGCAATAGGTTAATATCAACTATTGTTTTCAATAGTATTATTTATCTCAAGTGATTCTTTAAATTCTTTTGAAGAGATACTGTGTGTACATGGTAAATTTTTCATGCAAAGTGTGTTCAGTAAAACTACAAGTCTCCAGTTCTATTCTTTTCCTTCAGACCTCCTCCTCAGAGATGACCAGTGTTGCTGTTCACTTGTATATCCTTCTGAGATCCTCTATGCATGTATGTGCATGTTCCCTTTTTTCATAAATGGTAGCACATCATACACATGGTTATGAACCTTGCTTTTTATACCTTACAGCTTACTTTGGAGCTCATTTTCCATCAGTATATATAAAGAAAGCTTCTTGATGATTTTTTACGTTAAAACTGTTAACAGTTGCTCAAACCTTTGATACTCAAAGTATTTATTATGTAGGAGTTGTTAATGTCTATGGAAGGTTTATTTTATTTTTAAAGTAGAATGGACTCTTTATTCGGCTCTCCTGGCAGGTAGATTTTGAACTTTGTATTTGAGTAGATGATATTGGAGCAGAGTTTCACTGTATGGAAGTCAGCTCCTAAGCTAGCCTTTCAGTTCTGTGTTTTCAACAATAGGTGGCACCAGCAATTTCTGTATTTAGGCTATATGTAGATGTGAAGCATCATTATTTTGATTATTTTTCATTTCATATAGTTGTGTTCACAGATTATTAAGAGCAAAGATGTGTTTACCTGAAGGCTGAGAGGCGTGCACAAACATGCATACATACATGGGGATTAAGAAGCACTTTGTAGAAAGGTACCTGGGATACTATGCTGCATTCTTTCTCTTGTGCCTTATTTATAGCTGTCATCTAGTGAGACAAGACATTTAGTTAACACATTAGATTTAACTAATTATGAATATGGTTGTATATATACAAAATAGATCTTTGCAGGTGAACCTTTTGAGATTCATTTTGGTGGAAATTTGATCCTTGGACACATACATGAGAATTTATTATTGCACTGAGGAATTATGTATACTTGTTTCTTAACCTGTCACATCTGCGTTGACAGTTTTCATCTCTGTCTCAGCTCTTCCTGCTACCTATGCTCCCTGTCAGCTATACCTAGAATTTCTCTATAGCATTTAAACCACAGCATATAAAAATTAAATTCATCATTATATTATTCCCTATACAACAGTTCCCTTTTCTTGCAGCTTTAGATTTCTATAATTTCTAATTTACCCTTTCATCTTTCAAAAATTTTCATTTATTTATGTTCCCTGACAATACAAGGCTTTGGTCACTTTATAACTGTGTAATTCTTTGGCCCACTCCCCTTTTGTTCTTGTTAAGTACAGAGAGAATAATCTTCCTGGCTTGAGGATGGTAAATCAGTGCAGGGGTCTTTAACAAGGTTTTCTAAGTTATGTGATCCAATTCAGGTGTGACATACATTTCGATACCACCATCCTTTTGCCTGTATCCCTCAAGTCCATGGATAACCCTCAGGTCCATGAGCAACCCTCAGAAATAAGGAAATGAAGGGAGATTCTACAACTTTCAACAGTGTTGGCTTTCAGTTGAATCACTATTGTTTCTACTTTTCTTCCTTCCTTAAGGGGATTCAGAATTTCTTGGCCTTCACTTGGCATCATGCTTTGGTTTCGTCCCATGATACTATGTATGGGTTTCTGTCTTCAAAGAACTTTTGATCTTGTAGAAGTCCCAGGTAGGCCTGCTGTGTATTTTTATGCCAAGACTGTGTAAATTCCAGAGTTCTTAAATTTTCCTTTGTCTTTTGTAAATCAGTACTTAACTCTTAGAGGTACTGGCTTTTTCAGGTGTGTTTCCGATATTTCAGTGGCTTATTTAAGTCACCCTTTTAGTCAACAGTAAGGTACTCATACAGAAATACCAGAGCACATTCAGAATTATGAGTATCCGTTGTGCCCAAAGCTTCTATTGATCTGCCCCATATTTGCCCTGTATTACAGGGATCATACCAAAGAGGCCAATACAATCCTGGAGTCTCTGTCTTGTACAAAAATCCTGCTTTTGAAACCTTCAAAAGCTCTTTCTAGCTTGCCATTCAAGACCATCATTATGTAGGCCCAATTTGCTTTTTTCTTTGTAACATAAAATGACCCAGAACCAGAGATGGTATACTCAGCCCTGTCTTTTGGGGATCAGGAAAGATCACTTGCTTCAGAGAGAAATACTCAATAGAGGGAGGAGAAGAAAAAATAGGATGCTTGATAAGGTTGCCAGTTGCTCACTGCCTCCTTCTGTGCCTTCACCATCAGCAGAGCAAAAGGACAGAAGCACTGTGTTGTCCTTCTGCAGACCTCTTCCCACACCAGGTTTTCTACTTGTGTGCTAGGACTTCTGTTTTTCTTTCAAGGATGCTCCTAATGCTTATTATCACCATATTTCATCTATCTTATCTATCTCCAAGATCAACTCTGTTTCTCTTATAGATCGACAAGTTTGATTCCCTTTAAAACTGGTGGGCTTATATTCTAGGAATTTACTTCAAACTAATTAATTAATAATAATAGCCACCACTTACTGAGGTCATGCTGTAAGCCAGACACTTTGCACCCATTGTCTTTTTAGTCCTCATCAACACCTCTCTGAGGTAAATATTTTTACTCCTGCCCCATTTTACAGTGGAGTAAATCAAGATTCAGGAAAGTTAAGTAACCTGCCTAAGCTCATACAGATAAGGAGTCGCCAGAAGAAGGCTTGGCTCTGTATATGATACCTTGCGATTTCCACACTTTTAAGCAATGCTGTAAAGCTCTATTTCAGAGGGAAGCAGGAAGCCATACAGTGTCTTATCCTTCCTTAGTTCTTTCTTACCATCCAACTCCTCAGGAATAGTCAGGTTGTTTCTGTGATATAAAGTTTGAGCCCAGGCACAGCACCCTTTAACCTCTAGGGAAGAGCTTATATTTCTCTGAGATTTATAAGTTGTCTCTGTTGTTACCTTTTTATTTATTCAACATATCTATTCTAATGACAACATGCCAAGCACTGAGCATACAGTTTTTAAAAAGACATATATGGTCCTATCTTCATAGAGTTTTATAGCTTAATTAGGGAGATTGCAGGCTATATGTAAATAAGAAAAAATAGTGAATGAAGTAAGAGACCAAATTATTTCTGTTCATTTTTGCTGTCAAGATATTGGTAAGTGGAATTAACTTGAACATACAATGTCCAATCTATTAAGACACTTATATGAATACATTGTCTCGTGGGCAGGAATTAGTAATTCAAACCAGTATATGTTTGAAGTTGATTAAAGGAAAATAGTCAGATTCCTTAATAATGATTTAAATGTGCTGGAACATTACCCATTGCCCACATATTATATAAATATATTTTAAAATTCTGGCCCATTGTTAAAATAATAATACTGTTCAAGTAGGTGGCGCTAATAGGTATTCAGGCAATCATAGAATGTTGAGTTAGAAAATGTTCTTTGACTTTCTCCTTCCTCATTTTCTCTGAGGAAATTAAAACAGAGAAGTTGCATATGCAACTTCTTACTTCCCCTTACTTCCCAAATTCATGACTCGTACGATGAATAGACTGGTTTATTCAAGGTCTCAAGAGTTCAAGTTGTCAACATCTCACCCTCTCATACATTAGCAATGTCAATGACTTAGAAATTAATATGATTTGAACTTCGTGATTCTTTGTCTTAGATGTGGTTGAAGTAGTGTGAGCTCATCATCAAGAAGCAGTTAGTTAGACCTTCCCTTTAGCCTGCCTTGTCTAAATTTCATCTTCTACTTCTAAATGGTTTTAGTAGTTCCTAGTGACTCAAGAGGCAGTTTTACTCTGTGTGACTACTTTAGCAGACCACATTAAAGCAGTTATGTTCCTCGTTAGGTTGCAGGAATGAGTTTTCTTAATGCCATCACTGAATTCCAATGGAGGAAATAAATTACTCATGCATTTTCTAATGGTTAAAAAATTTTCCAGAGTCTTGGCTGTCTAGTTCTCATCATGTTGAGGTTCCATTACCAAGGAATAATTGATATGGTTTTGACTAGCACGTTTATTTAGAAAATCAACTAAATAAAACATCCAGGATCCTAGGACAAAATTACAAAGAGTAAACTATATGAGAGACAAAATTTTATAGTTATGGGAAAAAATGCTAACTTGGAGGAAAAATAAAACCTATTACCTTACCGACTTAATCAATATGGGCGAACTACCTAACCTTGTTTTTCTCCTCTGTAAACATGAAGACAGTCATAATACTCCATATGATTGTTGAGAACATCAAAAGAGATACAAATGCGAAGGTTCACTAAAAAATACAGTCAACCCTCCCTATCTGCAGGTTTCAATTTGTGGATTTAACCAACCACAGATCAAAAACTCCATTTTTGATTCCTGGAGGCAGAGCACATACTATTTGCATTGTTTTGACAAAAATGAGGAAATGAAGGGAGGTTCTACAACATTCAACAGTGTTGGCTTTCCATGGAATCAGTATTGTTTCTCCTTTTCTTTCTCGAAGGGTGTTCAGAACTCCTTGGCCTTCACTTGGCATCATGCTTAGGTTTCATTTCATGATGATATGTACGGATTTCTATCATCATAGAACCTTTTGATCTGGTCGAAGAGACTTTTTATATAAGGGACTTGAGCATCTGTGGATTTTGGTATCCGTGGGGGTCCTGGAACCAACCGCCTGCGGATTCCAAGGGATGACTATACTGTGAAGATTTATGTAAATGTAAGGATTTAAAAATATTATAATAATGATAATGATACTCAGAGTGACAATTGTGATCTAAATCTTGGCATAGAATTATGTATAAGAGAACATTAAATGGGTGCTTGGATGCTTTTATGTGTTGGAAGAGTGACAGTGTTTGAAAAATGCAAGTCACTAAAGGAATAATTTTGCTGTTCAGCATTGATGTCAGTAAATGAAAATAGCTTGAACTAACTCCTTTATTTCAAAAAGATTAGAAACAGCTTTCAAAGGTATAAAATAATAGGAAAAGATTATAAAAGGTAAGTGATAAGATAGGGAGAAGGGTAAGAGAGATGAAAGAAAGGGTTAAGTTAAGACCCAAAATGCACCTCATAAGACTTACCATTTGTCAGAGAGGTGAGTCAGAGATTTAGTTCTGAGTATTCCTGCAGCCAGTGCAATGAAGGAAACATAATCAGCTGTATGAATCATAGTGCCCTTAAGGTTAAAAAGTGAAGCAGGACTATTCCTAATAATGAGACACAAGACAATGATTTTCCCAGAGAATCATCATAAAAAGGACAATACATTATGAATAATAGCCTACAAAACATCTTGATGATAAACTTTTATACATTTTTTAAAGTTGTTATTGGTGTGTTTGGCATATGAAAAATTATTGACAAATTCACTGTTTGTTAGCAATTTTTTAGTTACTTGGTAATAATCATGATTGAACATATGTTAGTATTAGAAATAATCTCTGAGATCACCTTAGTTCATCCTTTTTTATAGATTAGGTAACTGAGGCCTATAGGAGTTGAGTGAAAGCTCAGGGTGGTGGACTTGTATCAGTGCACAAGGGACTCCAAGTGAAAACAGCTTGCTCTGAGCTCATTCTGTGTGATGGTGGGAGCTTTCCTTGTCTCAATATAAATACCATTTGGCACTTGACGTGCTTCTAATTGTGAGTTTAGCAGTTTACTGTGGTGTTTTTTTCTGGCTGTTTGTTGTAGAAGTGTAGAAGCTATTGAATATGATGGCCCCTTCCTATATTGTTTCTTATGTTTTGTTTTCACTATAGAAGTTACTGATAAGCCTGCAAAACTGGAACTGAAATTTATAGAGAACAGGTCTCAATATGCAAAACTTCCAAAATTTGTAATTAAACTACTTGGAATGCCCCTCCTCATGAAATAGCCTTAATACTGTAGTCAAAAACATAACCAGAAAATAGAGGAAACCATCAATATTTAAACAAATTAAAAAAAACCCAAACGTTAATTTTAAAACATAGGTGGAGTTTACAAATATTGATGAAAGTCTGAGGGAATTTTAGAGTGGCTTCTGTAGCAAACTTATTTGCTCACATTCATGGAAAGTGACTTCTAATGTGAGTAGCTGTTGTTCAAGAGGTTCCTGTGGTAATTTAGAGGCCGATTAAAACAGACTTCTTTCATCAAGGAACTATGAGATCAGCCATGAGAATAAACAGGGGGCCCTGGTTCTAGGGAAAATAAGGGTTGTCTCCAAAAGGATTGGTCAGTGGCCTTGAGGGATATTAGAGAAATTTGACTCTTTTGGGTTAGTTTGTGATGGCAATTTGTTGTATCCTTGCAAGCGGCATGCTTATGGACTTTTAATGTAGGGGTGGTATATTATAGACTGTAAACATTGGAAGAGATGATAGCGATCTGTCTCACTCATGAAGTTAAATGACTTGAACAAAGTCACAAAGTAGAAAAGTAAGACTTGAGTCTTCTCTCTCCAACTTGGAGATATGTGAGGATGTGCTGCAGTGGTGAGGAGGAAGAGCCTGTGTTGACGTTAAACCCTTTCTTCCATTTATCTTTTTGTTTCCTAATTTGTAAAAGTAAAAATTGGGTCCAGATTATCTCAAAGCAACTTCATAAATATAAAAAGGATTCCTCTTGTGAGGAGTAGGTGTGGAAGATGTAAGTACTTAAAAGGAATCTTTCTTTTTCCTTAAAAAAGCCCAGCTTACCTAAAAAGTGTTTTTTCCTTTATTCTCTCTAAAGAACTGCAGTTAATGAAGTAAACCTGAGGGCCACTGGGATAAACAGAGCAGAGGCGTCAACTATTATTCCCCTTCTGCTCAATATAGCCTTGTGAAAGAACACGTTGGCCCGAGAAATGGAATGCTGCATCTTTTTCATCTTACTGACAACAAAATGAATTAGATGTCTTTTATCCCAAACATATGCACTTGCTAAGCCAATGTGTTAAGATATAAAACATATACTACATTTTTTTTTGTTCAAATTGCTAGTGCATAGTTAAAGTGTAATACATTCCTCTGGACTTGATACTACCTAGATCTGGTTTGGGTGATGCTTTTATTCTTTCTTTTAAAGTTGTGCTTTCTTTGACCTTCATGTCCAAAAATTTGCCTACCGAATTAGGTATCTGTGAAAATGCTTAACATTAGGTAGTGATACTGTGACTTGAAACTTTGGCAAGCTACAGTGCAATGGGGTTATGCAGTCTTGGCTGGGTCTATTTATGTTTGTTGTAGGTGGCGAGTGTTAAGTGATTCACAAAAGAAAAGGTTAAACACAAGGAGAGTGAGTCCATTCTAAGCATCTCATTTCTGTGTGTTCATTTTCCAGGTCCTAAGGTGAGTCAGTGTAGGGCTTTCCAGAACTGAGTCACGAGGAACCTTATGTAAATAGAGGTTGTCTTTTAGATAAGTGGGTAGTGGGAGAAGCTGGGTAGGTAGAATAGTATTTTGTTTGGGACTTGCAACAGAAGAAAAGAGGAAGGTATACATTACTACAGTGTCTAGAGTTTTCATCCACAATGGTTTATATTTGTACAAAGCTTAGAACCTACAAGTAATGCCACACACATCATCTCACTGACCCTGAGTGATGAAAAGGCAAGGAGAGAGGAAAGCCTGGATGTGGCACCAGCAGCATGAATGGTCAAATTCAGAAACATCTGGAGGGGCTTTTGTGCCTGTGGCAAAGCTCCAGCTCCATCCTTCTAAGAGTCAGAATAGCTTCTTCCTCTTTCCCTTTCTGATTCTGTCTACAGGCAGCTGATCTGGTCCCAACATTCTTCCCAGAGCCCTATGTAGGATGATGCCTCAACTCCCAAATATGTAGAAGAAAGTCCTCTTGGGTTTGCCATATGGACAGATCACCTTTGCTTCAAAAGAATTGTTTTGCATGGGAGCTGGATGTATGGTGGCCTGAGAGGCAGGAGCTCTGGGTTTTTGTCTAGTATTTTCAGACCAGACACAAACCATTATTGGGCTCTTGTTATTGATTCCTTCCTCTTTAAATTGGGACATTTTCCTGGATGATCTCTGGGGTCCCTTTCAAGAGCTTTTGAGATGGTTCTTCTTGCTTAAGGACAGATGATACTGCCTTTTCAGATTGTCTGATACCTATCAGCATGTTTGCCTTGGCCTCTTTTTTCTTATATTGTCAGTACATGCAGTACTTTTCTCAACCATTTCTGCCCTTTGGTATTCCATGTTATGTTTGCACCTTTTCCCATTCTTTGATAGCAAAGAAAGGTCATGGGAAAAAAATCAGGTCAGGTGCCTGAACTAAATCTAGAGAAATTTCAAAGCCTCTTACCTCACAAATTGATCTTTATATTTTCATTCAGCTAAGGAAAATGAGAGAAAAAAACTTTTCCGACTAATTAATTGACCCTGTATTATAAATGTATTTTGCCCATGCTTGAGAGTTCTAAGAAAATGCCAAATAAAAAAATAATTTATTTTCATTTTCATTTGTTACCTATATGTTTTTGGTTTAACTTTAAAAGTTTTAAACAATTCACACTTACAGAAAAGTTGTAAGACTAATACAGAGAATTCTCATATGACTTTCACCCAGATTCTCCAAATTTTAACATTTTACCTCATTTTTATCTTACTATTTGTCTCTGGTCTTCAAAAATGCTGAGTTTCAACATCTATTTATCTATGTCTCTGTATATGTGCATGTTTTTTCCTGAATCATTGGAGAGTAATTGTAGATATGTTCCAATATCTTGAAATGTTTCAATGTATATTTCCTAGGAAAGAAAAAAGGAAAAGAAATTCATTTCTCCACTTCCTTTTTTCCTTTAGAATTTAAACGAGACATGAACATTGTTTTCGTCATGTCTCTTTAGTATCTTTTAATCAGGAATAGTCCTCCATTTGTTTTTTGTTTTGTTTTGTTTTTTGTTTTGTTTTTTTGACTTTGATGAGTTGACAGTTTTGAAGAGCATCTGCCACTTATGTTGTCCATGTTGCTTACAGTGAGATGGTGTGCTTTGGGCCAGAAGATCTTGACATTATGCTGTGTTCTTCTCTAGGCATTAAATCAGAGGACATTGATGTGTCCAGTGCTGGTGATGTTAACATCTGTCATTCAGTGAAGATAATGTGTACCAGGTTTCTCCACTGAAAAGTTGATTATTTTGTATCCAGAAATTTATGGGTGGCACATAACTTTTTGATATGGAAATACTTTGAGATTATTTAAATATCTTTTCCTCATTAAACTTTTACTTCCAGCTTTTAGTTACACTGATTATTTTCTAAATTCATTATTGCTTCTAACTTTGTTTCATTTTACAGTAAAAACAAAAAGATTATTTGTATATTATGTCATAGATTTTTATTTTTTCAGTATGTTATAATCTATTGCTATCGATATTTATTTTGATGTTCAAAATGTCCCAGATTTGGCCAGTGGAAGCCCTTTCAAACTGCCTTCTGAGTCCTTTTGAATTGTCCTTATTATCTTTCATATATTTACTTATTTCCTCAGTTTCCTGGCCGTGTAGGCCACCTCCTGGGCCTTAACTTCTCCAACATAGTAGTTATGCAGGATAAGCCCTTATCTCTGCTCTGCTACACCGTGGGCCTGCTGCATATGCTTACTGCTCCAGCCAAGTCTTCTCTTTTCCTCTGTTCAGATGCACTATTTGTGAAGTTTTTAAAAAATTAACGTTTTTCTTGAAAGATGCTTAGTATAGGGATTGCTTTAAATAACTAAGGTCAAATTTGTAAATGGTATTCTTCTTTCTCCCTGTTTACTGTCGTATGAGAGAATAACTGATTTTGAAATATTCAACTGATATTTTGAGATTTCTGGCTTTGATTGCAGTGTTTCTAAACTCTTTGTGTATCTTGAGACACATAGAAAATGGTGATATTTGTATGCACACAAAGTTAAATGGATAAGATTTGTAGAGGATACAGTCAGTAGGCCTAGGGGTTGTGGATATCTAGGTTACCCTTCTCTTGTTATACCTGTCACCCTGTAAGGACACAGAGTTTTGAAAGCTCTGGTTTAGAGCATGGCACTCCTAAACTGCTAAGATAATTTGAGGACCTATTCTAGTGTCTGTAGCCTGTGTGCCTGATGTTGACCAGTTCTCTGTCAGATTTATGCTAGTCATTACAGGGGGATCATGTAAGAGGGTGTAGATTTTTCACAACAACCCTCTGGCATGTTAGATGCAGAAACTCAAAGTACTTGGCCATAGTGGAGGATTCAATAATAAATTCTGGGGATGTAATCCATAGCATAATGATTTATTAATAATACTGTATTAGACATTCGAAAGTTTCTAAGACAGTATATTTTAAAAGTTCTCATCACAAGAAAATAATTGTAACTATGCATGGTGATGAATGTTAACTTGACTTATTGTGGTGATCATACATTTAATGATTATGTTGCACACCTAAAACTGAGATATATGTCAATTGTAGCCTAATGAAAAAAGAAGATAAAATTAAATAAAAATAAACGTCTGTTCCAAATTCATTCATTAAGCAATTACTTATTGAGTTGTTATTTATATGCCAGGTACTGCTTGAGTTAATAAAGATACAGTAATGTTTAATTTTGGCTCTCATGGGGCTCATATTTTAGAGGAGAAAACAGATAATAAAGAAATGAATAATAAGAAAGGATTATTTCAGATGGCTATGAGTGCTATGAAATAAATAAAGCCATGGGACTGTTTTAAGCTATGTGTATGTGTGTGGAGTGGCGGCGGGGGGGAGGAGGGGTGGGGGGCGGACACAGAAATGGGAGGATTGGCACACTGTCATTCATATTTTTAAAAGATCAGTTTAGCTAATTTATTGGCCATGGATTTTATCGGGGAAAGAATTTAGATGTGGAAGAATAAGAGGAAGATGACATAATTTAGATTTGGCTATATATGGTAGCCACTAACCATATATGTCAGTTTAACCTTACTTCAAAATTAATGTATGTGATATATGCTACAACACGAGTGAACCTGGAGGACATTATGTTATTTGAAATAAGCCAGCCACAAAAAGATAATAAGTACTGTATGATTCTATTTCGATGAGGTACCTTGAATAGTTATGTTCATAGAGAGAGAAAGTAGAATGGTAGTTGCCAGGGGCTGGGAGAGAGGAGAATAGGTAGTTGTTTAATGGGTGCAGAGTTTCTGTTTTGCAAGATGAAAAGACTTCTGGAAGTTGGTTGCATTACAGTGTGAATGTATTTCGTATTAATGAACTGTATACTTAAAAAAATTAAAATGGTAAATTTCATACATATATTTTGCTACAATTTTTAAAAAAGGTTTTAAAAAAGAACTAGCTAAAATTTCTAACATGAGAAAATGAGAGATAAGCATTAGTTTGTGGAGCAGGAGAAGGATGAGAGGAGAAAAAAAGAAGAAAAGAGCACCAAGACAGAATGAGGCTAGGGTGGAAAGAGGGATAAAGAACCAATCTAACATATCCCAAGGAACAGAATATGGAAAGGCACTTAAAAACATGTGTGTCCCTCCAAATTAATTAATATAAAAATAATTTTTTTCTCAGTTGCACATGCCACATTTCAAGTGCTGAATAGAATGACTATAGTATATGTGGCTGGTATATGTGCTGAATAGAATGACTATAGTATATAGTATATGTGCTGAATAGAATGACTATAGTATATGTGGTGTCTACCATATTGGACATACATATGTATGTATAAACATTTCGATCATTGCAGAAAGTTCTATCAGAGAGGTCTGGTTTAGACCATAGTGATTGTAATGAAGGTGAGGAGTAGTAGATAAATTGGGGATGGATTTGGGAAATACTATCAACAGGACTTGCTGATGTATAGAATGTGGTGGAAGGAAAGTGACAAATTGAAGATGATGTGTGGCTTTTCTGCTTGAGCAACTAAGGTAGGTGGATAAGACTGAAAAGGAACAAGATTGGGCTTATGAATCAAGAGTTCTGCTTTAGGTGTATTATGCCATCTCTTCTAGAGAGAAATCTAAATAAATCTTAATGATGATAGAGGGATAAGGAAAAGTCTATTTTGATGAGCTTTTCAGTCTCATAACAGATGCTAAATAGGTTCCATATGTTTGTAAGTCATCATCTTGCTTTAATTTTAAAGAGGCCATTATTGTCTGTTGGTTGTTTTATTAAATACTATTTAATACTGCTACAAAATTTAATTTCACAGAAATCCCTTTGTTTATTTTAATTTTGTTTGAATTGTGATTTGGGATGCCAACTGAAAGTGACCAGAAAATGGGGACTTTGCTCTTGATTCTTTGCTGAAAGATTACTTATTAAAGGACCACAGGTTTAAGACCCTGCCCTGGGCCCATGCCAGGTAAATTAAACCATATTAGCCTTATATTTTGGAGCTTAACACTTAAAAATATATAAACAAAGCATGTCTTCTTAAGGAGGAGCTATGGGGAATGAGGGCAAGTAGCCTGCCTTAGAAACAAATGACATTTCTTGGTCTCTTTACAGAAGGGAGATACTTTCAGACACAAGGACAATCCATGATGTGCATTGTCTATGAATACTTACAGTTGACGTTTTTCACTCTTAGAAATCTCTGCTAATGTTGCCACTTTGAGAGAAGGAGTCACTTACCTGCCCATGTTTAGAGTGAGAGGCCCTTAGTATATTGGCAGTTGTCATGAGAGAAAGGGGAAGGCTGAAAAAGTTTTTTTTTTAATGCCACAATGCTTTTATGGCTAATGGCCTACAAACAGGTTCGAGTCTCTGAGCCAAGTGAATGAGTCACATCCATGCTTTTTTGTGCTTCCTTGCATACATTCTTGTGAAGCTGGAAAGTCCTCTTTGGCTGCTGGGTTTTAGGTTGACCACTTTTGTGCTCATAAACAAGTCGCCCTGGTGCCCTGCTTCATGTTTCCAGACCTCATTTAATTGTTTCATGGGAGTGGGAGCGATAACAGAGGGGCTGACAAAAGCAAGCTGGAGTTAACTTTGGAAATGTTACTCTCTTCCTTGTTCACTTCACTTGTACATTTTCCAGCACCACAGCTCCTGGCAGCAGCAGTCCCCGTAGTGTGACTCTGTTCCCTTTTGAGTGTTCACTCTTCAATGTGTTGAGGTCTTTATTCTCTTATGCTGTTGTGTGAATCAGATTGATTCCAATTTGCTATTTAAGAGAGGATGAGTTTTGATTTTTAATATAATGCATATGACATTTTGTGTCTGCTTCATCTCTTTTTGCTGTGACAGACCCCTCCCCCACATTCTGCTCATCAGAGCAGGAATATTTACAGATCTATAGCTATGGTAAGAATCAACTTACCAAGAAAACGTGAGGAGTTTTGAAACCTAGTCCTAGGCCACACTGGACTTCAGGTATATGGGAAACAATAGAAATATTGGGGTCAGACGGAAAAAAAAAAGAAAAAAAGAACACCAGGTATGCATCAGAGAAACTTATATGTGGCCGCTGAACTTGGCTCTCTCTAGGATCCCTTCAGAACCCTGGTGGGGTTCTCTTAAGTCCAATGAATTTGCCAATTCAATCCATATTTTCTCCTTGCATGGAATTAATTTAGAACTAAGGAATAAAAACTGCCCTGGCATCTTTTTATTTAAATAGAAGGAAAAGTCAACTACATTTTTTAAACAGTCTTCTTTGAGCATATGCAATGAATTTATGTGGATATGATTTTCTCAAACATTAGGAAGGCACAATGGGACCATCACACCAAACAACATGAAGTCCAACATCAAAATGAGAGTTATATTTGAATTTAGATTTGCATTAGAAACAGATTTTTGATTTTTTAAATTATCTTATGTCTCTTCCTCTGTTGCAGAACCATTTTAAGAGAAGGATTTAAAAATGACTGAGTTTGCCTTTTAATACCAAACAAGTATTGCCATACTATTAAAGAAAGAAAAAACATTGAAAGCTGGAACATGACTTTGTAGTAACACAATGTCATAAGGAAACTTTGAAGTGGTTCAATTACACAGACATGTTTTCAGAGTCTAGATCTTTCTGTAGGTATTGGAAATCGAAGCTGATGATGGGAACATTCACTGCATCAAAATTGAATCATAGAAAAATGATTCCATGGCATAGACCCAGATGATGGCATTACAGTGAAGCTCCAGGGTTTTCGACGCTTAGAAGATGAAAGTAGAGAAAATCTAGGAATATTTTCTTAATAGAGTGGTAATGAGGCCAAATAGATTTTTTTTCTTCACCATAAGCCAACATGTTATCCGGCATAAAAGCTTGCCATCATAATTAACAAAAGAGGTGAACTTCCTTTCCATCTGAAAGTGAGTGTATATATACCATATGCACAAGTATATATGTACACACATGTGCACAAACATATATGCATACACATGCATGTCTTACCTGTCCCCTCACAAGAAAACAAGGTTTAGACCCATTTTAATTGGAGACTTTCAGAGGTGAGGTGGGAGGATTTGCACATATATTTATTTGCTTGTGATTTAGGATACCAACTGAAAGTGACCAGAAAATGTTGATCCTCTCCTCTAAGGAGGAGGCTGGAAATGATTCCAGTGAAGTTTTGTCTCTGTCTTCATGAGTCTAAATTTTCAACTCTCTTCTCTGCTCTTTAGTATTGGTTTACCTGTCTACCAATCAACTAGTGTTATGAGAGAAGATCCATCATTTTTATTCTAATGACCATTAATACAGGGCTTTTTAAACTACAAAGTGCTGTCCTGCCCAGATTTACTTAAATTTCACAACCAGGAGAGGCGGGCAAATATTTTCAAGTCTAGATGATTCTATTGCAGGATCTCCTCTTAAGTAAGTGATTCACATAAATTATATGCTGTTGACCAGCTTTTTAGTGTTTTTTTTTTCAAACTGCAAAATGCACTTTATGTTCTGACATGTTTCCCAACTCCATGATTTATAATCTCAATAGTGTTAGATGCCTCAATACCTAAGGAAAATTTCATTTTATGCAAGATGAGAAATTATGAAATAATCTTAGTCTTAAAAAAGGATACAGCATGTTTGGAGATTCTGTGACCAAGGATGAAGAACATTCAGGAAGCTAAATAAAAACCAAGAAAAGAAAATGACGTGACATGTTCTGCCCATATTGTCTTTTATCTATCTATCTATCTATCTATCTATCTATCTATCTATCTATCTATCTATCTATCTATCTATCTATCTGTCATCTATCTATCTGTCATCTAAAATGTGTGATTTCTCTTGTTCTTCCTGGTATGGGAGCTCTTGGAAGGCAGGCACCAGTGGGTCTCTATCCTGGGACTTAGCGCAGCCCTCGCACTTAGGGAGATGCTCAGCAAATGTGGGGTGAATTTAATTGCAAAACAGAAGATACATGTTGTAGGTAGAGATTTTGATTGGCTGCTGGTTCTGACATATGTTGTGATACTGAGTAATCTAGAAGATGTTTTCCCCCAAAGTTTGCAGAAATTCTCTGCCTGTCAGGACTAACCATTTGACACATTAATAGCTTTGAAACAGAATATGGGTCAATTTTGCCACTGCCTTTTTCCCACAAAAATGCATATTTGAAAGCTTTTATGACAAGATGATCAGAGAGCAGAATTTATTTCTGAGCAATTATCTTACTTTCTGTTACAGTTTGTTCCATTAACTTTCATCATGAGTTTGTTTGATATGTGCTAAAATGCAATATGCTGGGGCAGCAGAGGCTCTGGCAAATACTATTAGAGAGGTAAAGTTTCTTTAAAACCAACACACTTCTTCCACCACTCTTAATCCTTTTACCTTGATATTTTTTTGCACCGCTATCTCTGAAATTGTTTTTGTTTTGCTTACATTTATTTTTTTCCTTCCCCATTAAAGTGTAAGTGCCACAAAAGCAGGGGACTTGATCTATAACTCTGGTCTCTAGAACAGTACTGGCACCTTGTAGGTGCTCGATAAGTGTTTGTTGAATGAATGAATGAATGAATGAATGAATATTATTGGCACTTGGAGCCTGTGTGTCTTATTAAATCATTCACAAATATTTATCAAGTTCCTGTTTTATATACCCAGTGCTTTTCTATATGTCTAAGTTTCAGTGGTGAGCAAGATACAGTGCCTGTGTTTACAGATTACAAAGCCTAAGAATGTGCTGTCCAATTTAGTAGCCACAGGTAGTTATGTACATCTAAATGTAAATTAATTAAAATGAAATAAAATTAAAAATTTAGTTCCTTAGTCACACTAGCCACATTTCGAGTGCTTTTATGTAGCTAGTGGCTACCATTTTGGACAGCGCAGATATAGAATATCTCTGTTATCATTTAAGTTCTATTGGAGAGCACACATTTAGTGATAAAACAGATCAACTATGGGCACTTGCATTGCAGAGGCATATAATGTATGTGTAGAGAATAAGCACATGTTTCAAAGGGAGCATACAGGAGGAACTTCTAGCCTAGGGTTTGTGGCTGGGTTGTCAAGGATAGCTTTCTGAAGAAAGGGCTTCTAAACTGATTAGGCAGCGAAGAGGGGGCAAAGCACTGGGAGTGTTTGAGTCAAAGGGAAAAGCTGGAGAAGGGGCTAGAATAAGTGTCTTAATCTGGTTAGCTACAGGAGAACCTGGTTAACATGTGAATAGATGGAAGGCGCGTAGAAATAAGCCATTTCCCATGCAGGCAGATATTTTTGTCATGGCAGCTTCTGTCTCTTCTCAGGCCCAGCCCACTATCAATATGCAACAGCCTAATGGATCTTCCTGCTTCTAGTTTTGACTCCTCCCATTTCATTTCCACCAGACTCAAAATCTAATCATGTTATTCACTTGCTGAAAACATTTCATTGCCTCTCCATGCCACTTAGGATAAAGCCTAAACTTCTCAACATGCTTACGAGGCTTTCTCTGGTCTGGCCCCTATTTATTTTCTCTAAAATTTCTCTTCCTACTCTTCACCTCTCACATAATGACCAAATAACATCAGTTCTCCAAATGTTCCATCTCACTTGCCTCTAGAGCTTTGTACCTGCCGTTCCCTCTGCATGGAAAATTATTCCCTTCCTTTGCCTCATCTTTGTTTCAGCTGAGAACTAGTTTCTTCAGAACACCCTGATATCAAAATCTAGGTGAGGTGCCCCACTCGTCTGCCCTGTCACACCTGTGTGTCTCCCTACTATAGAACACATTACACTGTCTTATGTATCTGTAACTGTCAGCCCTTGGACTGCAAGAGACCACATCTGCCTTGTTTCCTGTTTTGCCCTAAGTACCGAGCACAATGCCTCTGTAAATATTTGCTTATTTAGTGAATAAATGGATTTAATGATCCATTCCCATTTCCAAGGTATCATCAGTCACAAGTATGGTTCTGAAATGAAGCTGTAGTCCATTATAGGAAGCTCCTAAAACCCGACTATTGTAGGGGAAAAGAGATGGAAGTCAGTCTGTGAATAAAGCAGATCAATGACCCTTGTTATTTTTTATACTTTTTTTTATTGAGGTATAATTTCATATACAGCTCACCCACTTGAAGCATATAATCCAGTGACTTATGGTAAATTTATAGAATTGTGCAACTATGACCATAATCCTGTTGGTCATAATCCCTTGTTTGAAAAATATTTGTCAGACCAATAAGATTCCTCATGTGCATGTACAGTTAATTCTTGTTCCCACTCTCAGTCCCTGGCAACCATTAATCTACTTTCTGTCTACATGGATTTGCTTCTTCCGAGCATTTTATACAATGGAATTATACAATATGTGGTCTTTTGTGTCTGACCTCTTTCACTAAGAAAAATGTTTTTAAGATTTATTCGTGTTGTAGGAAGTATCAGTATTTAAATTTTTTTTGTACATTTGATAATATTCCATTGCATGAATTTTATTTATCCACTTATTGCTTGGTGGACATTTGGGTTGTTTACACTTTTTGGCTATTATGAAAAATGCTGCTAAGAAATTCACATAGAGATCTTTATATTGATGTATGTTTTTGATTCTCCTGGGTAGATATCTGGGAGTGAGATTGCTGGAGAAATTTATGTTTAACTATGAAATTCTTTTTTTCTTTTTAAATTAGGAAATCATTTTATTTTTTTTTTTACTTTATTTTTCCACCTTTATTGAAATGTAGTAGACAATTAGTTACTCATATTTACATTGTACAAGTCGATTAGTTTTTTTCAATTATAGTTGGCATACACTAATATACCAGTTGTACAGCATAGTGATCAGAGATCCACATAACTCTCAAAGTGATCACCCCACTAAATCTAGTACTCCTCTTCCCCTTTACATATTTATTACAACATTATTAACCATCTTCCCCATGCTACCGTCTATATCTTCATGTCTATTCTGCAACTATCCATTTGTACCTCTTAATCCCTTTACCTTTTTTTTTTTGCTGTCTCCCCTCGCATCTAGTAGCCCCCAAAATATTCTCTGTATCTGAGTTTATTTCTGCTTTTGTTGCTGTTGTTTATTTTGTTCTTTAGATTCCACATGTAAGTGAAATCATTTGATATTTGTCTTTATCTGATCCATTTCATTCAGCGTAATACCCTCTAGGTCCAGCAAGGCAATATCTTTTTCCATCCCCTTCCTTTTAGTCTCTGTGTATCTTTTAATCTGAAGTGAGTCTCTCATATGCAGCATATATAGGGGTCTCGTTTTATTATCCGTTCAGCCACTCTATCTTTGGTTGGAGCACTTAATTCTTTTCCATTTGAGGTACTTGTTTATAGGAATATAGTTATTACTATTCTTTATTTCTGTTTTTGATACATGTTCTTTCTTCTTAAAGAAGTCCCTCCAACATTTCCTGTAATACTGGCTTGATGTTGATAAATTCTTTTAGCTTATTTTTGTCTGGGAAGCTCTTTAGCTGCTGTCCTTCGATTCTAAATGATAGCTTGGCTGTATAAAGTATTCTTGGTTGTAGATTCTGGGTTTTCATCACATTGAATATTTTGTGCCAAACCCTCTGTCCTGCATAGTTTCTTTTGAGAAATCAGCTGCCAGTTTTATGGGTGCGACTTTGTAGGTAACTAACTGCTTTTCTCTTGCAGCTTTTAAGATTCTCTCTTTTTATTTAACCTTTGACATTTTAATTATGATGTGTCTTGGTGTGGGCCTCTTTGGGTTCATCTTTCTTGTGACTCTCTGAGCTTCCTAGAGTTGTATGTCTATTTTCTTCACCAGGTGAGGGAAGTTTCCATAATTTCTTCAAATAGCTATTCAAGTCTTGTTTTCCTTCAGGTACTCCTATGACATGGATATTTTTACATGTAATAGTGTCCCATAGACTCCTTATATTATTATAGTCTTGGCTTCTTTTTTCTTGCCATTCTCATTGAGTGTCCTTGGCTTCTCCATCCTCTATATTGGTGGTTCAATCCTCTTCTTTATCCACTCTGTTTATTCCATCTAATAGACTCTTCATCTCAGAGAATGTGTTCTTCATTTCTGACTGGTTCTCTTTTATAATTTCCATTTCCATTTTATGTTTTTATCTCTTTGTTAAAGTTCTCACTGAATTCATCGACACTTCCCCTAAGTTCATGGAGTATCTTTATAACCAATGTTTTGAACTCTGCATCTGTTAGAAAACTTGACTCCATTATTCCTGGATCTCTGTTCTGTTCTCTCATGCGGTTTCTGCTTCTTTGTATTCCCATTTTGGCTGCCTTTCTGTGTCTCTCTATATAAGGAAAGCTTCTAAATTTCCAGGTCTTATTAGTGTGTCTTTATGTAGTAGGTGTCCAGTGGCACAGTCTTGAGAGGGGTTCAGCCGCAGGTCAAGTTTGGCCCCAGCCTGTACCCTTCCGGGGCCACCTATTACGATTCAGGAAACAATCCACAGATGCTGTGCTTATAGTTGCCTCAAGAAACCACACCAGAAACCGAGGCCAGATGCCAACATTGTGAGTCTTGGTACTGCTCAGCAAGAAGCAGCTCAGTTATCAAGGATACACCTGGATGTGGCTTGGGTGAGGCTGCCAGTTGGGGGAGGCGGAGTTTCAGGGAATCCTCTGGGTGGAGCGACCTCTTTTATACAGTTTGGTGACGTCTCAGCTATGGCGGGGCTGCCTCTGCACACTGGGAGCGAGGAGGGCTCAACAGAGGAACAATGGATACCGCTGGCACTTCTGTCTGGGAGAAAGCCTCACCTCCGGTCCTCACTATGACAACTCAGTGTCCCCCTGTAAGTCCCTGGTGCCCCCAGTGCAACCGACTTGGCCCTGGTGCTCAGAGTGAGCAGGTCCATTACCGTGAAAGTTGTGTCACAGACAGAGCCTTTTAAGAGGCGTCTGCAGCTGCCAGCTGCCGCTGCTGCAGCCTCTTTCCCACTCGGCCACTTGGGATCGGGCAGCCTCGCGACTTCGTCCCCTCCTACATTCTGCCATTGCCAGTTGATTAATTAGTTCTCTCCCTAGTTGTGCTTCTGTTCGTCTAGATTCCGGCAATTTTCCTTACCGTTTGCTCCATGTTTTTGTCACAACTGATTTGGTTGCAAGAGGGATGAACAAAGTCTCTATCACCTACACCATTCCGACCCCTCCCACCTCAACTGTAAAGTTCTTTAAAATTTTTTTAAATTTTGGTAAAATTTTTTACTACAAAAATTTATGTCAACCATTTTTAAATATACAGTTTAGTAGTGTTAAATACATTTACGTTGTTGTGCAGCCAATATCCAGAACTCTTTTCATCTTATAAAGCTAAAACTCTGTACCCATTAAGTAACAACTTCCTTTTCTTCCTTCCCCTCAACCTCTGCAAACCACTGTTCTACTTTCTGTCTCTAAAGAATTTGACTACTCTAGGTACCCACATAAGTGGAATCATACAGTTTTTGTCTTTTGGAGGCTGACATGGTACTTAGCATAATGCCCTTCAGGTTCAACCATGTTGTACTACGTGTCAGAATTTCCTTCCTTTTTAAGGCCGAATAATATTCCATTGTATGTGTATGATGCAGTTTTTCTACCCATTCATTCGTGGATGGACACTTGAGTTGCTTCAATGTTTTGGCTATTGTGAATAATGCTGCTATGAAAATGGGGGTACAGATATCTCTTTGAGACTCTGCCTTCAATTGCTTTGTGTATATACCCAGAAATGGAATTGCTGGATTATATGGTAGTTCTGTTAATTTTTTTGAGGAACCTCTATACTATTTTCCATAGTGGCTGCATCAGGTGTCCAGTTTCCTCACATCCCGCCAATACTTGTTATTTTCTGTTAAAAACTTTTTTAAAAATAGAGCCATCCTAATGAGTGTGATTTTTAACTTTTTAAGTAATTGTCAAACGTTTTCCAAAGTTGCTACACAATTTTACATTCCTGACAGCAGTGTATCTGGCATGACCCTCGTTCATAAGGGCTTTCTTTAACTAAGGCTGCATACCTTTTCATTCCACCACTTGGTATTGTGAGCTGGTAGTAACGCAATGTCTCTTTTCTTACAGAACAAGGGACGAGAGGGATAGTGACAAAGCTTGGTGGGACTCTTTCTATACTGAGTGTGAATGAAACCTCCTCAGGGATATTTTGTCTTAGGAGCCTGCTAGAAAACCTACTGCTGATAGCCATTCCAATGAGAACCCATTTTGTGGGTTTTGTTAGAATGAGGCCAAGTGGACTTTGAATTTACACAAAGCACGTGGAATCCAAAAGAAATGTACATAAAGAACAGGACACAGATTCATATTTAGCACAGTGTGGAATAGCCTAGTGAACAAGTTTTTATTGAGAGCTTATCATGTGGCCAGGAGTGAGCTAGAATCTGGGAGGGCATAGATGCTCCGGGAATGTAGTCTTCTTAGGGAAACCAATTTAATCTGTAGGCAGCCACAGCCAAACCCTGTAAAACATGGTTTAGTTAAATGGGGAAGGGTGTAGTACAGATTACAAGTGAGGATTGTCTCTGAAAGCTGGAGGTGTCAGAGACGGCTTCCTGGATGAGGGAAGGTGAGAGTGTATGAAATTTACATTGGAAGAGGGAAATTCGGGACATTCCAGGAAATTGGGGAAATTAGGAGTCAACACTAGGGAAGGTCCGAAAGTGATATGGCCCATTACTTGCTGGTGAAACCATGAGAAGAGTGGCTTGACTAGACCTGGAAAATAGGATTGGACAAGTGAAGCTGCCTCAAGACATAGAACCTGGTGGGGGCCTGCGGGTAGCCTTATTCCTTGGACTTACAGGATAAATTTTATGTTTCTTTCTATATTTTGAGGCTCTATGATTTTCCAAGGAGCCATACTTATTTTTAAACTTAAGACTTAGGTTTTCTATATTGTAGTCCTAACATAAGAAAAAAAAGTCCCCAGGGCAGCTCACTAAAGTTTACTCTTAAGAAAAAAGAAAAATCCCTACTTAGCAGTCATAAATAGCTTGCTGGATATGAATTTAAGCAGACCAAATTTGAAATTCTATTCTAATTCAAAGCATGTTGCACACTCGTTTTCAGATTGGCAATTCAAATGCTTTCCCAGATAATACAGAAGGATGTTAAGATAAACTAAGGCCACTGCAAAAAAGGAAAGGCAATTGGATGCCAAACTTCACTGATAACAAGAGGCATGATAATCTGATGGTTACTTTCTGGTTGGGTTGTTCAAAGATGGAATGATTAACCGCACCACAAATCCTTTACATATTGCAAAGCTATCATAACACGTACTTTCTGATGTTTTCTCAGGAAGGTCTTTGGGGCTTCTGTTACTGGAATTAGGCTCATTTATTAAGGCTTGAGTTAACTAAGGTATTTATTGTTATGAAGAAGGCCTCTTTCATTCAGTAAATACTTATAGTGTTCATGCTATGTGCCAGACATTGTACCTGGACTGGGGATACCAAGCTGAACAAAATGTCATCCCTACATTCTGTGAACTACATACTCTATCTTTGCGCCAAGCCATAAACCAATATATTGACAGAAAAAAATAGAGATGGAGTGATGGGATATTCTATTTCCTTTATGCCTGTGTAGAATTTTTGCTTGCAACTCTAGCTTATTTAGGCCAGTGGTTCTCAATTGTGGGTGATTTTGGCAATGCCTGGAGACATTTTGATTGTTAGAACTGGAATGATGCTGCTGGGTTCTGGTGGGTAGCGGTCAGGCATGCTGCTAAACATTTGTAATGAACAGGATAGCCTCTACAACAAAGAATTATTCAGCCCAAACTGTCAACTAGTACTGAGGTTAAGAAACCCTGGCAGAGAGGAACATAAAGTGATAGGAATTCTACAAAGACTCTAGCAATGAGTCTCTACAAATACTATGATTAATATTGTGGAGAAAAGTGAAATGAGAAGGATGTGTCTTATAAGAATCCAAGAGCGTGACTGGTGTTGTAAGCATAACACAGACTTGTCACTGATGAAGTTTCTTTTGGGAAAAGGAAGCCCATCTTTAGAGGGTTGATCCCAGCAAGGGCTCTGTTGCCACTTGGAGTAGAGGATTCTTTGTGTGGGGATCATTCTATGAGTTGTAGGATGTTTGGTATCCCTGACCCACGCCATGAATGCCAGCAGCACACCCAGGCATTATGACAAAGCCAGATACACCACGTCCTTCCACATGCCCTGGGGGGAGGTAACACGAGCCATTGTTGACACCCTTCAGGAAAGAGCACGGATTTAATGTCAGGGTGTGTAGGTTCTAGGTGAACTCAGTGATTCCCATTGAAAGTTTTTTTTTTACCTCTTTGAGCTGAGTGTCTTCATCTATAAAATGAGGGGATGAGGTTAAATCAAGGGTATTCAGATAGAACATGGGCATCCATATTAGTGTAGGGAAAATATCTTAGAACTTCTATAATTTTGTCAATTTTTTACATTATCTTCTAAAATGACAATTTTGTGTATGTTTTATAATGTACCTGGCATGGAGAGTAGCTTGGGTACATAATTTACATAAAAATTAATGTGCATTTATGAAAGACATGCTCAGTAGTGTTTTACTTGAATGGGCATACAATCAGAGAAGTTCTTTACCCAGACCTCTTCCACTCTGACAGCTTAGGTCATGGAAAGGAGTGCCACAGAAGCTGGAGGCTTTCTAGCCATGGATTCGCCCTCTGCTGAAGGGAACACAAGGCGATGGACATCAGTGTCACCAAGAAGCAGCCACCATAGAGCTCCATCTCCTGGCGTGTGGAGATTGGCACGGGGCTTTGGGCATTAAAAAAAAGACACGTTCCCTTGTGACATAGTGACATAGAGTTGGAATTTTTAAAAGCTGGCAAGCCACTGGGGTTTTTCAAATTATTCTCTACATGAGTGTGGAAAATACTGTTCCCTGACAGAAAATTTGATTCACACTTTACAAAGAGCACGGGGACATGGTTGAATTGCATAATCACCACTCACAAAAGGGCCCTGAGTAGGAACAGTCTCTTCCAATCCTGCCCACTTCAGCAGGAGCAGAATAGCACACTTGTTTTCAGACACTCACGCTACACCATGTTGAGCAACTCAGTAGACTTTATATTCTTAAGGCCACTTTTTGGAAGCTGCTCAGAGGCATGGTTCTTGCTCAGTCCTCTTTCCATTGACGTCACATCGAGCTGCAGGGAGACGTGTGTATTGAAGACCAGAACTTGAATACAGCCATTGCATTCTTAAGATTTAAAATAGAAATTGTCTTCATCTCCCCATTCCCAAGTCCCTTCATTATCAACTCTTCTTTTGTCATTTAACTTGGGGGAATGTGTGCTGGTAGTCATATAAAGAAGCCATATTTTAGAAATTAGCTACTTTCATAGATTACTTATGTGTGGCAAGAATCTGCTTTGACAAATAAAAGCTTTTTTCCCTGGGGACTGAGCTAAAATAAAAACTGCAGGCCTGGTTAGGCCTGTACTTGGCAGGCAAGGAAGTTAATGCAATGTTAGTAGAATAGAAGTAACTTTGGTGAACAGAATGGTTATTGAGTCGCACATACTAACTGCGCTGTTTTAAGCACCCTCTCATTGCCCCCAGCTTTGCTCAAGGGACATGTAGTGTTTCTGTGGCAGTTAAGGTAGAAGTACTTTACTTTAGCCAGATAAAGCAAAGTTAGAATCACAGAATCACTGACCTTAAAGTGATCTTAAGAAATCATTCCATTTGCTTCCTTGTCTCCGACCCTGCTCAGAGGCAGTATAGTACAGTGGTTAAAAGCAGTTAAAGTGGTTAAAATGGGCCCTGGACCAGTGTGCCCACTCTGAATGCCCCTCTGCCACTTGTTAACTCTGTGGCTTTGTTTATTCCCTCTGTACTCCTGTTTTCCTGATTTGCAATGTAGCACAATGAGAAAAATAACGCTTCTGTCATAGCATTACTGTGATGATTAAAAGATGATTAATCTTTGTAAAGGTCTTACTGTGTGTAAGGCACATAGTAATATGATAGTTGTCATTAGCTATTATTTTTAACGTTATACAGGAATAATCATTAATCCTCCCAGATTGTAACCTGTGTCCAAATTACGTTGTAAGCATCGTTTTGAGGTAAAGGCATAATGGGAGAAATGCACATTTTAATCCTGCAAATGTTTCTTTTACATTCTGGGAGTTTAGGTAAAGCTAGCAGAGGCCCCTTTTCATCTCATCGTGCAGAGGACATGAGCAGGCTGGGCAACTGCTGCATGTGGCTGCTCTGCATGAGGAGGGAATTTGAATTTATATCATAAAATTAAAATGGGTTACAGAAAGAGATTATGGATTTTTCTACATGATTGTTATGAATTGGGAAGTGTGATTTGGAGGTAGGGAATGAATGTGATGACTTTTTAGGTGCCTTCTGGTCTAAGATTCTATAATTTTCAAAAGGCAAGTTGTCTTCACAGGCTTCTGGACCCTCTGGATCCACAAAAAATGTATTTGGTTTCTACAAATGTCAATGTCCAAATAAGGGTGTTAAACAGTTGTTTGTCAGTATCAAGGATTGAGTCTCTCCCCACTTCCTCCCAGTGCAATATGCCAAGTATCTACATTAAAATGTGAAAACTATGTTAATCCCTAAATTGTACCCAGATTTGACAGGTCACATTTCAATAGATGGTTAAATAGTTCAGCTTTAGCGTAAATTGACCCACAGTTCATATCTATCAGAGACTTTCATTCAGGCAGTTACCACAAGTCTTCATTTTCCACACATATATCATTTCATTTATGGATAGTTTAAACTCTTCATTAGACCTGATAATTTGAGGTGTGAGACTCATAATTCTTCCAGCCCAGCATAATGCTATGGGAGAGATTATGCAATATTTTCTTATTTCATTGACCTCAAAGGTCTGGGAGTATGGTGATTTCTTTAAATATCCATTGCATTTGTACTGTTTGGGATTTTCCTAAGCAGTTCATAAAGCTATGCCTGCATTTTTATTTGTAGGCATTCTGAGTTTTACATGATCTTAACTTTCTGTTGGAAAGAGTAACTTTTATTTGTAGAAAATAAACCTCTTTCAAGGTTAGTTTAGGGGATGCTGGCTAGTCTTTATGCACTGAAATTTGGTGAATGAGATCTTGTTTAAGCCAGTCTTTTTGTAAAATTTTGGAAGACCCTTATTATAGCTTCCTGAGCTTGCTTCTTTCTGGAATAAAGACTTTGATCTTTAAAAAAATGTCTTCAGTAAAAGCATAGGAAATAAAACTAATTTGCGAATCATACTGAAAACTTTTAAGGTCTCCTTTTCAGACAGTTGTTATAGATTTCTTTAGGTTTAGTGACCAGAAAGCATATAGTCTTTCCCTCCATAATTTGAAAGTGGAAGGATCTTGTACTAGTTATTCACTTTACTTTCTATACCTCCAGCTCTCCTGTCTTCTAGATCCTTACCGTCAGTTTACAAATTAAATTCAAGTATCTTGCATCTTGAAATAAACAGGCAAGCAAACAAACAGTGAACAACAGCAATAACAACAAAACAAACTAAAAACAGTCTTATTTTAATCATAATTGATCCTTTGTGTGCTGCCTAAATTTCTTTCATTTATTCAAATATCTTCAAGGAGAAATCATCTGCATTTAATGTGTCTATCAATCAATTGAAACTGCTTTCCTTCAGGTCACTAGTGATATCTTGTATCAGCTGGGAGTCTTTGTCTTGTCTTGTTGAATTAACTCCAACTGGCTTAAACATACTAGAGAATTCTTGGCTGAAAAGCCTAATGTGAATGCTGGCCTTAGGTGAGGCTTAATCCAGTGTCTGAAATGGTTCACCAAGGACCTGGATTCTCTCCATGTGCTTGCTTTGCCTTCCATGTTTTGGCTTCATCCTTAGGCTCCTCAGGGCCACTTACTCGCCTTTCCACTCCCTAGCTCTAGAGTTCCCCTTGTTACAGCAATATGTCTGTAAGCTGTTCCAAATATCACATTCTCACATTAAACTCTCTAAGAAAGAGAGAAAATGTCTTTTTCTCAGAAGCCCCAGCAAATATCTCCTTTTATCCCATTGTCTCTGCTTGGGTTCCTGCCCATTCCTGAACCAATCAGTCACTCTGGCCTGGGGTTTTGAATATGGAGATTGATTGAAGCCAGTCGTGGTCCATCTTTGGAGCTATGGGTGGAAAAAGTAAATCCAGATCACATGATTAAGAGTGGGAAAAGAGTGGTTCCCAAGGCAAAGTCAGAGTGCTATTAACAAAAAGAAGAGGCTCTTGGGCAGCAACCATGGTTGCTATTTTTGAAACAGTTAGAACTTATTTTGTCTTGAAACTCAACTCTCTTGGTATCAACTCCTTTCTATCATGGTAACTCTAACTCTTCTGGTTCTCTGCATATTTCTCAAGCCATCTTCCTTCAATTTCCTTTCTGGCTCCTCTTACTCTGCCTGTCAGTTAACATTGATTTCCTCAGGATGCAATCCTTTGTTTTTGTTCCTTTTGCTTTCTTTGGTTACTTTTATCTTCTGTGTCTTCTCAGCTTCAGCTCCCAGGTTAATGCAAGGAGTCTCCTATCCTTAGACTTAATGATTTCCTAAAAATGTGTCAGATGATTACATGTACAAAAGTCAAATATATTCTAGAAGGCATTGGGCTGTGTGTATGAAAAGATGGTTATAAAGCCCCTAATTATACCTCTCCTTTTAGACATTATTTTCAACTAGAAGATATTTCCAAAAATGTGTAGCTATTTTCTTTAATTTAGTAATTTTCTTTCATAATGGATCATGCTTTCAGCAGCTTAAATCCAGTGACTATCTGGACACACAATAATTTCTGACTTTCATGATACTTACATTTCTTTTCATTAATGTCAGCAATTTAATTTTCTTTTTCTTTTTACTTCTTTTCTTTTGGTTAAAAAAAACAGTAAGCCCCAAATATAATATACCCCAGTGGCCAAATAATTACACAGACTTTGTTAGGTGAAGATGTTGCTGCTACATCCAGAACCAAACATCTGTCTGGTAAACACTGTCGTCGTGTGATTGTTCAAAATATTTATTCATCTGCTGTGGAAACAAAGTACATATTTGGCATATGAAAAGTGATTTATGTATTGTAGTGTACAGAGGTGAAATGAATGAGGGCTAATTGCAGCCTGAATTTCCAGCCCATGTATATCCATTTGCCTCTAAGACATCTCCACAAAAATGTCTTAAAGGGCACCTCATTCTTCTAGCATCCCTCCTGTATCCTCTAGTTCTGGCAGAGACACCACCACCCTCTTTACTTGATAAAAACAGAAACCTGAAATTATACCTTATGAGTTTTGATCTCATCCAAACACTTTGCTTATTTAATACCCTATATCATGAAAATGCCCTGTTCTCTCCATCCCTATCAACATTTACTCTAGTACAACCCATGTCATTTTTCAGCTGGTTTATTCAATCATAGAAGCCATTTCACGGTTCTTCCTTTTTTAATCCATTTTCTGTACTAGAGGTCAGCAAATTGTAAAGGGCCAAATAGTAAATACGATAGGCTTTGGAGACCGTATGGTCTCTATTGCGACTGCTCAACGTTGCCTTTGCAGTAGCGTCATTGACACTATATAAATGGATGGATGTGTCTGTGTTCCTATAAAACTTTATGAACGCTGAAATTTGAACTTCATTGTGTTACAAAATATTACTCTTCTCTTGATATTTTTAAAAGCCATTTTAAAAATGTAAAAACTACTCTTAGCTCACAGGCTATCCAAAGTCCTGCAGGCTGCAATTTGCTGAACCAAGTTCTACATGTTACCAAAATGAGCTAACCAAAATATAAAACTGAACATTTCATTTGCATGCTTAAACCTATAATCAAAGTTTTGTCAACAGGGGCTGAAAGAATAAGGTGTATCTTCCTTGATGGATCATATCATTGATATATTGTGGAGTCGAATTTGTAAAAAAATTAGAAAATAACTGAAGTGTCACCTTTTAAATTTTAATAGAATATTATAAGCCCATGATTCATTTCAATAAACTTTAAGTGGTATTTCCTGGCATTTTGTAATTTTATAAATAAAACAAAACTGAATGCAGGTAAAGGCTTAAGTGTGGGTAAAGAGGATAGATGCAGATATTCCAAAAACTTCTATGGAAAACTGAACGTTTTCAAGAGCATCAGTTCTTTACTCTTTTCATTGTCACTTTAAAACTTATGATTTTCTTTGATATGATAAATGTTTGCCACTAGAACATCTTTTGAGCTTATCTGAAAAGATTATGTCCATTTTTGACGCAAAAGTAAATGATATATAGATATACACTTCAGAGGAAAAAACATATCATAACCGTTTGTTTTTAACTTCATTTGGCAAAATTCACTTTATTTTATCTTGGCATTTCCTCTTGATTTAGAATTAGTATTTCTCCTCCCCCCCTCCCCCCGTCCTCATTTTCCCCCCTGGTGATCTTCACCGCCTGGTGGTTATACCCTGTATAAGGCCCATTCTGTGTTGAATTGAGACCAACAGATTAGTGTGGCTGATGTGTGACTTTTGAAGATAGGTCATAAAGAAAAAAGAAGCTTCTGTCTTGGTCTTTTGAATCACTCACTTTGGGGGAAGTCACCATGTTGTGAGACCCTCAGACAACCCTGTGGAAAAGTTCATGTGGAGAACTATGACCTCTTGCTAACAGCCATTGCCAACTTGCCAGCCATGTGAATGAGTCACCTTTAGAAGCACATCTGAGTTTTCCAATGAAAACTCAGGCCCAGTGACATTTGACTGCAGCCTCATGAGAAATCCTGAGCTGAAACTGCCTAGCCAGGTTGCTCCCAAATTCCTAACCCGCAGAAACTGTGAAAGATAATGAATGTTTATCATTGCTTTAAGCCATTAAGTTTTGGAGTAATTAGTTATGCAGCAATAATAACTAATCCAATATGCTGTCTCATTTTTTAATTTCTTCATTGGGGAACTGTGATTCGTGGAGAACTTGCCCATATAGAAGAGAAAGATGAAGAATGAACTCTTAAAGATTGTGAACATTCTCCAAGATGTTGGTGATGCCTCAAAATCTCTATGCCTTCTCATCACCTGCTCCAGATTTTAATCCACTTTTCAATTCATATCTCTTCTTTGTCCTATCTGATGATAAAATATCCCCAGTAGTGTGAAGGAGGTTCAAGTTTTCTATATTCAGCCCTATAATTTATCACCGCAAATGGTCAAAATTGGGGGGTGGGAATGAAGTGTCCCTAAAAGCCAGACAGGTGTGTTAAATGTGTTGAAGAAAATGTAAACTATAATACGATAAAGTGCTGAGGTCTGTGGCTAAACTGAAGAATACATGCCGCATCTCAAGGGAATCACATTCTAAAAATAAAAAATATAAATAAATAGCACTTTTTGCCCAACTTAAACTCTTTATCTACAGAATTCAATCAGATGGCACCAATTTTGATAACTGATCAAAATGAACAACCATGTTAACATATCGCAAAGGACAAAAGAGTTTTTACTGAAACCTTTTTCTTTTCTGTCTTCCCATTGGCATGTAGTAGCTCATAATAAATGCACTTAAAACAAGTTTAGCTTTTAGAAGATGTAAAAGTATCCATTCTTTACATACGTCTTCAGAGAAACTTGTTTTATCAGTTATCTATTGCTGCATAACCAAAATTTGGTTGCTTAAAGCAATATATGTTTATTACTTCTCACAATTCTGTGGTTTGTCTCAATGATTCTTCTAGTCTGGAATGGCTCAGCTGGGGCTGGATCACCTAGGATGCCTCACTTACATATCTGGACCCTTAGCTGGGACAATTGGGACCGAATCCCTCTCCATGTGTCCTCTTGACCTCAAGGATGCTAGTCAGACTTCTTCACATGGTGATCACAGGATTCCTAACAGCAATAAACTCCAGTGATCATCTGCTTTTCAAGCCTCTGTTTGTATCACATTTGTGTCTCATTGGCTAAAGCAAGTCGCATGATTAAGCACATGGTCCACCTCTTGGTGGAAGGAATGGCAGAGTTACCAGCACATGCCTGAAAACTATATGGTACTTTTCATTTATATAGGGAAAGAAGGCTCTGTTTGGTGGGAAATTTTCCAAGTATAGGAAGGAGATTCAGATGGTGGTCAGGCAAAAAGGATAAATGTTTACTTTTACCACAGTGCCTTCTGGCACAGCATGTCAACAGCAGCCTAGATGCCATGGAGCACAGTCATGCTGGAGTAGCTGGCTGTTGCCAGAGTTCAAAGAGACTTGGAGGAGCAGACAGAGTAGTGAAGTGGCTAAAGGAGGCTTGAGGTGGTGCCTGTGGACCTCATGGACCATAGTGGACCAGAGGAAAAAAGAGTGTCTGCATAGAGTGAGTGCTGTCCATGGTCAGCCTCATCGTCCAGGAGACAGATGGGGCCTGACCAACACCCACAGATTCTTAAGGAAGCTTCTCTGAATGATGTCTGTGGAGAGGAGCTAAGCTTATAGCCCTTCTCAATATCATCAGCAAAAGCATTCCCAGGATGGCTGACTGCCAGGCATCTGCTCATCTTTTAGCAGGACTGACATCCACCTGTGCTTGGAGACTTTGCTCAGCTCATCTTATGCACATGGGGTGGATACCTTACTTCAACATCCAAGGGCACTTGTAAGTCCCCTTATTCCCTACCTCCAAAATAGAATGACATTCCTAACAGCCATGGAAATGATGGCAGTCATAGTGTGGAAGAGATGCCACCCACCCAGCACCTGTACTTGCATAAAACTGAACAAAACCAGTTTGAGATTTCATTTACTGGCTGTTTGCCTCCTCCTACCCCACCACCCCAAGGCCTTGCATATAAGATAGGAGGAGTTTATGGCCTTTTTTAATTTTTAATTTTTAATTTTTATCTATCTATCTATCATCTATTTATTTATTTTTTAGGCGAGGCAATACTTGGTTGACCTCACAGATTGCAAGGACCTTGTCAGCTTACAATCTCTTTTATTTTATTTTATTTTTTATGCCTACAGCACCTGGTCTTCCTAGTTGGTCTCCCATCCAAGTACTAACCAGGCCCGACCCTGCTTAGCTTTCAAGATCAGATGGGATTGGGCTTGTGTAGGGTGGCATGGCTGTAGACTTGGCCTTTTAAAAAATAATCTACTAACTTGCTTTAGGGAAGGGAGAGTAGGAAAAATTTACATAAGTAGGGTCTTTTCTCTGATGGGACAAGAAGGACAGAATCCTCTGATTAAAATTAGAAAGAGAGGATTTCAGAGGAAAAAAGATTTTTAATGTTAGACTTCACATTTGTTGAGTGCCAGTTATGTGCAATACTGGGCAGTATGTTACAGAGAGTATTTCATTTGATCCCAAAATAACCCTAAAAATTTATGTGAGGGTTTTCACATTGTTGATGAGGAAACTGAAGCCAAGAACAGCTAAATACCCTGAGCATGCCCACTGAGCTAGGAATAGGATGAATCTTGTGTTCTTTCACTGTGTCATACTGCTTTCCGTGACTCTATGGGTGAGCAGTGGGGAGGCATCTGGGTTGGGTGAGGTTATCGTTAAGACTAAAGTAACTTTGATGATCATGCTGGTATGAGGCATCATACTGTTTGCCTCTAGTTCTCTCCTGGCCCCCAGGACCCTCGTCCTGTTCCCTGTCCCATGATCTCTGTCTTTGTTCCTCACTGACTCTCCCCAGCCCAACCTTGACATGGTAGCCATTGATTGCTTGAAGTTGGAGGAATCTCTAAATCAGATATCTGTCAAGTGGCAAAAATAATGTTGTTGCAGGTCTAAGAAGATGACATGGGCTCATAGAGAAATGTCAAGTTTGAATTTCAAACCTACTTTCTCATAGAAATGCGATTGCATGGGTAGGTATTTCTGTTGCTAGAAATTAATTTTAAATGATGCTTTTTAAAATGGCCTATATTTCTTCTCTTTCATTGGGAGGTTGTATCCTGGGTTAAAAACTAGAGAGATTTAATAAATAGGGTTTCCAAATAATTTATCATCCAAACCGAAAACTTCTGAGTATGGAAGGGGGAGCTATTCATAACATCCTAGAACTATCCCAGATAAACAAGGATAGCTACCCTACCTAAGGGAATTCTAGGAGAAAACACTTTTGAAAGCTGAAACTACTCACATATATTTTATAATTTGATGACAAGTTGTTTTGGTAGTATCTTAATAATTTTGAAGAAAATACATACATGTCTCTGGGGCAAATTTTTAAACAGTGAAAGGAAAAGTAACTTATTAATAGCCTTGGTGCTTTCAAATTGCCAGTAAGTTTCTCTGGTCTGGTTCGCACATTTGGATCTTGTCTTTCATACTGAACATTTGCACACTATCCAAATATAAACATCTTTAATGAAGCAGTAAGATACTGAGGCGAAACAATGTCCAAGGTGTGAATTATTGCACCATCCATAACTCATGCTGAAGTGTGACTTTTGTGATTGCAAAATGGCTGTTTGCCAAGTTGTATAACAAAACTCCTGGTAATTACAGCCCTAAATAATTTATATTATCTTTAAATATCTATTTTTAAGTTGCTAGAAACTGTAATACAAAAACCCAAGTAGTAATACCTCATTTTCAAATTCTTAAGTTTATTTAAATAACTAGTGTTTATACTAGATACTTTCAAAGTTGTTTGTTTCTTTTCTTAGTGATTTTTAAAGAAATATTAATGGATAATAGGTGGGGGTTAGATAAGTGAAAGATGTCTTTAGTGAAAGACTTGTGATAAATTGCTATACTTCAGAAACAATTCTATACATGAGAAAATGGTATATCAGATCTTCTGAATTTCTTTGGAAAGTTTGGATTTATATTATTCCATTTTTATCATAATTAAACTGTGGTTCCCTTGACATAAATTATATGCATTTACAAATTTGGAAGACCTAAGATATATATATGTTGGACAAAACATGCAAAATTCAACAATACTCAGTAGCTGTTTGTTTTCAGCGATCTAGGCACTTAGATGCTCCTAGCTCCAGATTTTTCTGTGGTTCTCCCTTCTGCTCCCCAACTCTTCCTTATCCTGTTTCTTTGCATTAAGATTCTGATCTCTATTCAACCTGAAGGCTGTTAATAAGTGATCATGGTCCACATGATCTACAATGCTGCCTTTCTTTTTTTCTTTGTAGAGTAGCTTTTAGAAAAGTACTTAGAAGAACGAGTAGATATCTCAGTCACTGTGGCAAAGTTAGTTGTGGGTACAGGAATATGGGAGGCAAGGGATGTCTTTTTCAGCACCTCTCCTTATGTAAATATCTAGTCCACCTACCCATCCTTCATTATACAACTGGCTGAAGTCATTCTAGTTCACTTGGAAATAAGAACACATCTGTAATTACAAGAAACAGTTTCATGAAAAGATGTACTGAAACATGGAGCTTTTGAGAAAGTGCTTAATAATTGCTACTTTGTTTCATAAATCACTATATTTCCCTGAAGGTAGTGATAATCAATGTGCTTCGACTCTCAGCTTTAGCTGGAAGAATTGAGGAAGAAATATTTCACATTTATTTGTCTCATCCAGTACCCAAACTTATTCAATATTGCCTTTTTTCTTTGCACCAAATGCACTTTCGGAGAGGAAATAAAACTCTTTCAGAATCACTAGGAATATTTCCTATATGAAACCTTCTTACTATGAGTCCGGGATGCCGGCTTTCTGAACTTTCCTATCTTAAGTGTGTTTTTTAAAGCTTCTTTTTCCTTTCCTAGGAAAAGTTTGTTTCATAGAATCTGAAAGAGATCTTCGAAATCAACAAGCTTAGTGGTTTTATTTTATTCTTCAGAACCCTAAGGTGCCTCAGAAGCTATGGGGGGTGGGGTGGGTCAGGCGCATAAGAAGGTAAGATGCCATGCTTTAGCCTCAGTACCTTTACTTTTATCTGTTTTATACAGTGGGCTCTGTATAAGATTCTCTTGACCATATTAACCAAATGTTTGAAAGCTTTTGATCTATTTGAAGTGATTAGTCCTAAGTGTTCCAACTAGTTAATGACAAGGTCTAGGTCTTGATTTTGTGGACTTTCTGCCTTGTTATATTATTGCTATACCTTATGAAAAGGGAACCGAGTCCCTAAGCTGCCGAGCAATAGACAGTCATGAAGAGACCACTTATAAAGAGGAAATGAGCCTTTTTAGAAAATACCCAACCTCACTTAATTCAGGAGTATATAAATTAAAGCAATGGTGATTCATGTGTGTGTGTGTGTGTGTGTGTGTGTGTGTGTGTTATGTATGTATGTATTTTGCTTTTGCCTATCAAATTGGCAAAGATAATAATACTCAGTGGATAAGCAGAACATGGTGAGATTGGAGTTCTCAACGTGTGTTTTAGGGGTGTAAATTTTGGGGACCATATTTGTACAGAGAGCTTGAAAAATATTTATGATTTATTCACCCTATCAGCCAGTAAACTCTGGTGCAGTCTAGCACATATTCACAAGCTACTGACTAGTCTGTGAGTGTAGACTGAGTTGGGGATACCCATGCTATGCAGAGATTAAATGTGTTGACTGTCATTTCTCTACATAGCCCAATAACTCCACTTCTAGAAGTTGATCCTAAGAAAATAATTTGAAATATTCTAAAAGATATATTCATAGAAATGTTCTTTGCAGTATTTTTAACAGTGAAAAATTACCTTGACCCTAAATTCACAACAGCAAAAAAATGCTTAAACAAACTTAATGACTATATGGTGAAATAGTAAAATCAAGTTTACAAATGTTATTTATTTATTTATTTTTATTTTTAACCTTTTAAAAAAATTTAATTGTTTATTGGGCTAACATTGGTTAATACAATTTATATATAATTTTCAGGTGTACATAATTTGACATCTGTATATTCTATTGTATGTTTACCACCAAAAGTCCAGTTTCCTTCAGCTACTATATATTTGATCCCCTTTACCCACTTCACCCTCCTTCAAACCCTATATTTGACCCCCTTTACAACGTCTACCTCCCCACTCCTTCCCCACTCCACTAGTAACCACCAATCTATAGTCGTCTGGTAACCACTAGCCTATAGTCCATGTCCATGAATCTTTGTTTGTTTGTCCTACTCATTTGTTGCTTTTAGGTTTATATCCCACATATAAGTGATAATATGTGATTTTTTAACTTTATCTGTCTGGCTTATTTCACTTAGCATGATTATCTTAAGATCCATCCATGTTGTCACAAATGGCAATATTTCATCTCTTCTTATGGCTGAGTAATATTCCATTATATATATGTACTACCGCTTCTTTAGCCAGTCATCTATCGTAGGATACTTCGGTTGCTTCCAAGTCCTGGCCACTGTGAATAGTGCTGCTATGAACATCAATGTGCAAATATCTTTTTGGATATGAGTTTTCAAGTCTTTGGGGTAAATACCCAGTAGAGAGATTGCTGGATTATATGGTAGATCAATTCTTAGTTTTTTGAGGAACCTCCATACTGTTTTTCATAGTGGCTGTACCATTTTGCAGTCCCACCAGCAGTGTATAAGGGTTCCTTTTTCTCTGCATCCTCTCTAACATTTGTTATTACTTGTCCTGTTGATTATAGCTATTCTAACAGGTATGAGATAGCATCTCATTGTGATTTTGATTTGCATTTCCCTAATAGCGATGTTGAGCATCTTTTCATATATTTCTTGGCCATTTGTATGTTCTCTAGAGAGAAGTGTCTGCTTAGGTCCTCTGCCCATTGTTTGACTGGATTGTTAGTTTTTTTGTTGTTATTGAATTGTATGAGTTCTTTGTATATTTTGAATATTAGTCCCTTATTGGAGGTGTTGCTTGCAAATATATTTTCTCATTCGGATGGTTCTCTCTTTACCTTGTTGACGATTTCTTTTGCTGAGCAGAAGCTTTTTAGCTTTTACTTCCCTTGCTTTTGAGGTCAAATTCATAAAATTCTCTTTAAGTCCAAGGTCCTTGAGTTTAGTTCCTATGTTTTCTTCTATGCCTTTAATTGTTTCAGATGTTATGTTCAGGTCCTTAATCCATTTTGAGTTAATTTTGGTGTGTGGTGATAGACAATAATCTAGTTTCATTGTTTTGCAGGTGGCTTTCCAATTTTCCCAGCACCATTTATTGAAGAGACTTTCCTTTCTCTACTTATGTTTTTAGCTTCTTTGTTGAAAATTATTTGCCCATATAAATATGGGTTTACTTCTGGACTCTGGATTCTGTTCCACTGGTCCATGTGTCTGTTTTGCTGCCAATACCATGCTGTTTTGATTACTGTCACTTTGTATAATTTAAAGTTGGGCAGAGTGATGCCTCCAGCCTTGTACTTTTTTCTCAGGATGGCTCTGGCAATTCAGGCTTTTTTTGTGCTTCCATACAAATCTGATAATTTTTTGTTCTATTTCTTTAAAAAATACTGATGAGATTTTGATGGGGATTACATTAAATCTGAATAATGCTTTAGGTAATATGGTCATTTTAACTATATTGATTCTTCCAATCCAAGAACACGGAATATCTTTCCATTTCTTTGTATCTTCTTCAATTTCTTTAAATAGAGTCTTGTAGTTTTCATTATATAGGTCCTTCACTTGTTTCGTTAAATTTATTCCTAGGTATTTTATTCTTTTTGTTGCAATTGCTAAAGGAATTATTTTTTCCATTTCTTTTTCTGATGCTTCATTATTAGAGTATAGGAACATTATGGATTTTTGAATGTTGATTTTGTATCCAGAGACTTCACTGCATTTGCTTATTGTTTTTAGTAGTGTTATAGTGGAGTCTTTAGGGTTTTCTATATAGAAAATCATGTCATCCACAAATAGTGACAGTTTGACTTCTTCGTTTCCTATTTGGATGCCTTTTATATCTTTCTCTTGTCTGATTGGACTTGCTAGGACCTCCAATGCTATATTGAATAACAGTGGCGATAGTGGACAGCCTTGTCTTGTTCCTGATCTTAGAGGGAAGGTTTTTAGTTTTTCACCATTAAGTGTAATGTCGGCTGAGGGTTTATCATATATGGCCTTTATTATCTTAAGGTACTTTCCTTCTATACCGATTTTGTGATGTGTTTTGATCATAAATGGATGTTGTATCTTGTCAAAGGCTTTTTCTGCATCTATTGATATAATCATATAATTCTTATTTTTTAATTTGTTTATGTGGGGTATCACATTAATTGATTTGCATATGTTGAACCATCCCTGTGCCTCTGGGATGAAGCCCACTTGATAGTGGTGTATAATCTTTTTAATAAGTTGCGGTATTTGGTTCGCTAGTATCTTATTTAGGATTTTTGTATCTGTGTTCATGAGAAATATTGGTCTGTAGTTTTCTTTTTTTGTGTTATCTTTACTTAGGTTTTGGTATTAGAGTAATATTGGTCTCATAAAATGAGTTGGGAAGTATTGCCTCCTCTTCAATTTTTTGGAAGAGTTTGAGAATAGGTATTAAATCTTCTTTGAATGTTTGGTAGAATTCACTGGTGAAGCCATCTGGTCCTGGACTTTTAGTTTTTGATGATTGTTTCAATTTTCATACTGCTGATCAATCTATTTAGATTTTCCAGTTTTTCTTGATTCAGTCTAGGAAGGTTGTAGTTTTCTAAGTACTGGTCCATTTCTTCTAGGTTATTAAATTTGATGTTAGATATTTTTTCATAGTATTCTTGTATGATCCTTTGTATTTCTGCGATGTCAGTTGTTAATTTCCCCTCTTTCATCCCCAATTTTGTTTGTGTCCTTTTTCTTTTTTCTTTAGTGAGTCTAACCAGGGGTTTGTCAATTTTATTAAACTTCTCAAAGAACCATTTGAGAAGTTGTTGCATTTGTTTTTTCTATTTTGTTTTCATTTTCATTTATTTCTGCTCTAATTTTGATGATTTCTTTCCTTCTGCTGACTTTTGGCTTCATTTGTTCTCCCTTTTCTAGTTTTTTTTTTTTTTAAGATGAAGCACTAGGATGTTTATTTGGGCTCATTCTTGTTTTGGAGATAGGCCTGTAATGATATGAACTTTCCTCTTATGACCACTTTTGCTGTGTCCCAAAAGTTTTGACATGTTGTACTATCATCATTTGTTTCTATGTAACTCTTGATCTTTTTATTTCTTCTCTAACCCAGTTATTCTTCAGTAGCATGTTGTTTAATCTCCATGTATTTGTGGTTCTTCCTGAATTCTTTCTGCAGTCGATCTCTAGTTTCAAATCATTATGATCAGAGAATATGGTTGGTATGATTAACCCTCTTATATTGATTGAGGCTATCTCTGTGTCCCAGTATGTAGTCGATTCTTGAGAATGTTCCATGTGCACTAGAGAAGAATGTATAAGCAGTTGTTTTGGGATGGAAGGCTCTGTAAATGTCAATTATGTCCAGTTGGTCTAATGTGTCATTTAAGGATGTTATTTCCTTATTGATTTTTCTGTTTGGATGATCTGTCCATATCTGACAGTGGGGTATTTAGGTCTTCTACTACAATAGTGTTTTGGTGTGTTTCTTCCTTTAGTTCTGTTAGTAATTGTTTTACATATTTCGGGGCTCCATGATTGGGAGCATAGATATTAATAAGTGTTATGTCTTCTTAGTGCATGATTCCCTTTTTCATTATGAAGTGTCCCTCAGTATCTTTCTTTACCTTTTTTATTTTGAAGTCAATGTCGTCTGATATGTATCGCTACTCCTGCTTTTCTCTGAATGCCATTTACTTGAAATATTATTTTCTACCCTTTCACTTTGAGTCTCTATTTGTCTTTGGAGGTGAGATGTGTCTCCTGGAGGCAGCATATGGTTGAGTTTTGTTTTTTGATCCATTCTTCAACTCTGTGCCTTTTTATTGGTGAGTTGAGTCCATTTACATTTACGGTGATTATTGAAATATGAGGTCTTCCTACAGCCATTTTATCTTTTGCTTTCTGGTGGCTTGGTGTTTCCATTGCTTCCTTATTCTTGTGCTTCTGTTTTCTTTATTTTGGTTGGCTTTTGTGGGATTTCCCTCTGGTCCTTCTTGTTTTATGTTATACACAACAGTTATGAATCTTTGGCATGTGGTTACCATTATGAATATGTAAAGGATAGTTATATATATATAGTCGTCTGTTTTCTTCTGCACGTGCCTTATCTTCATTCCCCTTTGCAAATTTGGATCTTCGAATCCCCCCTTTTCAGTCATTGTTATCTCAATTTGTTCCTATGTATGCTGAGTGTTCATTAA
Organism: Pteropus medius; assembly: GCF_902729225.1. Taxonomy (NCBI): domain Eukaryota; kingdom Metazoa; phylum Chordata; class Mammalia; order Chiroptera; family Pteropodidae; genus Pteropus; species Pteropus medius. Next base: position 12,689,699 of record NW_024340692.1, read on the forward strand.
TATCTTGTTATAACAATTCTCCTATTATTTAAGCTTATAATGCCCTGCACTCCTGTGCTTCTGTTTGCTCGATAGTCATTTTACTCCTAATTATGTCTTTTTTTTTTTTGTCATTTTGTTTTAGGTGAGCTGACCCCTTTTAGTATTTCCTGTAGTGCAGGACTAGTAGTGGAGAATTCTTTCAATTTTTGTATGTCTGGAAAAGTCTTAATTTCTCCTTCATATCTAAAGGAGAGCTTAGCTGGACACATTATTCTAGGGTGGTGGTTTTTTTCACTTAGTAATTTAAATATTTGTTCTCTTCTTTCTGGCTTGTAAGGTTTGTGCTTAGAAGTCCGAGGATATCTAATGGGTTTACCTTTATAAGTTACCGTTTTTTCTCCCTGGCTGCCTTAAGAATTCTATCTTTGTCATTGATTTTTGATAACTTTAATATAGTGTGTCTTGGTGGGGGCATTTTTGGGTTGAGATAATTGGGTATTCTGTTGACTTTTTGAATTCCAAACTCCAGCTCATTCCTTAGATTTCAGAAATTCTCATCACCTATTTGTCTGAAAATGCTTTCTAGTCCCTGTTCCTTTATCTTGCCTTCGATAATGCCCATTATTCTTATGTTTCCTCTCCTAATGACATCAGCTAGTTCTTGAATTTCTCTTTCATTATTTTTCATTCTTCAGTTTCTCTCTTCTTCCTTCTGATTTTTTCTAGATTTCTGTCTTCGATATCACTGATCCTTTCCTTCATTTGGTCGTCTCTATTTCCCAAGTTTGCTATTTTATTTTTCAACTCTTGCAGTATGTTCTTCATCTCCAAAAGTTCTATTTGATTCTTTTTGGGTGTTCCAGTCTCCTTACTCTGCTCATCTAGTTCTTTTTCAATTCCTGAAATTGTTGATTTGAGTTGTTTTGGATCTCACTGAGTTTTTTCAGTTTTTTCATCCTGAATTCTCTGTCATTTAAATCGCATATTTCTATATCTGTAAGCTTATTTTCTGGAGATTTTTCTCTTTCCTTCTGAGATGCCTTGTCACCTTGATTGGTCATGGTTTTTAATGGATTATTTCTCCACCTGGGCATTAATGGAAGTGTATTCTGCTGTTTTTCCAGAAAGAAGATTTATTATATAAAGGTCCCTCTTTAGCCTGTTGCAAAGAAGGCGCTTTTTTTTTGGTTTCCAGTAGGTGGTGTCTAAGTCTCTTGGATCCCTGCTTTATATAAAGTCTTAATAACCCTTTTTTAATTTTCTTGTAGATATTTAATCACGCTCGCTACCCTCAGTTTCAGTCCCTGTCAGAGTCAGCATTTGCTCAGCTTCCCCTGGGGTTCCGTGGTGATCGGTCTTGGAGGGTATGCGGGGAGGGGCCCTCTGGATTGGGAGTTGGGGGCTGCGGCTTAGCCTCGGTTTTGCAACCGCAGCCAGCAAAAATCAGCTGTTGTTCCTCTGCGGTCCTGTCCCGCTTCTTTGCTTTCTGCTCTGATGACTGGGCCCTGCAGCCAGCAGGCCACGGGGAGCTCACAGCTATCCCTGACAGGAATGTTTGGGAAACTTGCTGCAGGGATCCCCCGCTCCTTCTCCCCTCCCCTTCCTCCTGCAGAGAGCTCCAGTGGCTGCAACAGGCAGCGTCATTATTACTCTTGGTCAACACCCCCCTCTTAGCTCCCCACTTTTTAAAACATGGGGTTCTGACCTGTGGTAGCTCTTATGCACAGATTCCATACTCAGATGTGCTGGTGTGCAGTTTGGGTGTTTTTTGTTGAGTTTTAGATGTTCAGCTTATTGTTGTTGCAAGGGGAGAGATCTGGGGACGTCTCTCCGCCATGTTTCTGGAAAGTAAGGAACACTTTTACAAACAGCATATTACCAGTGTTCTTGATGGCGGAGGGGATGTTATCTGCCCAGCTCCGCTTCCACGGCAACACCGCAGTCCACAGCTGCTGTGGCTCCTGGCGCTAGGGATGCTTGGCAAAAGTCCTACAAGTGTTTTGAGAAGAGTTAAAATGATTTTAATATATAGTTAAGTGAATAGAACGTCATATAAAGTATAGGCTAGAATGCTTTCAAAATATGAATAGGTACAGAGACTAGAGAGAAATAGCCTAAAGTGCTATGATGATTATCTCTGGGCAGTGAGATTATGGGTGATTATTAATTTCTTCTTTGACTTTTAAAATAATTTCCCCAATTTTCCACATTGTATGTGTGTTATTTTTATACAAGAGTCTTGGAGAAATGAATTTTTTCTCTTTCTGACAAGTCCAGTGAAAGTGCCATCAAAATCTTGGTTCTTTTCTGATAACCCAGGAAATGAAGAGAGGGCCAGAGCCTGCCTTCCTTTGTGCTGTTTTTGTTCTGTGAACAGAAAAGATTTCCTTGTGTTATTTGTCATCTGGCATACTCATAGTTCTCTGCCTGCAACAATTGCTCCCTGAATCTTTTAAGTTAGTAACATCAAGGAACCCTGGGTTTATGTTTGAGAGAGTATAATGGCTGTGTTGGGGCTCAATTAGGACTCATCACACGTAAGCACACTTACTTTTATGTAAAGATACTAAAAGAAGCCCAGGGTTTCACTTCAAGCTATATCATTTCCTATCTATGAGACTTTGACCAAATTTGGAAACTCTCTCAGCCTCAATTTTTTTTACCTGCCAAATGAGAATGATGATACCTCCTTAATGGTGTTATTAAAATAAGAAAAGAGATAATATGCCTAGCATAGCACATGATGTTGATGTCAAAGGAACCTTAAAATCTTTGTTTGTTTGTTAATTTGCTTCACTTCCTCTGGGCCTCCTTTCTTTATTATGGAAATTATTTAAGGGGAGAGCGGTTTTGGGGCTTTTAAAATTTATTCCATATCCAGTATAGTGGGTACTTGGGTAGATATAATCTTGAGAATCAGAAGGATTGGCCAAGGTGGGTAGATCATTCTGGCAACTCCAAGAGAGCAAGAAATGGTAATTCTTGTTTTTCATGGGCTATGGAGTGCCATGGTAACAACTTGTATGTATTTATGTGTGTGTCTCAGAGGATATATAAAAATCACAGTCATTTGTCTTCAGCAGCTGGAGGTCCAGCTTTTTATTATGTATTCATGACTAGGAGAAGGCGCCTAGCACAAAATAAGTTCCAGAACTGTGAAACAGGACATTTTTTTTTTTCATAGTCTACCAATCTACCCAGTGTCCGGTGCTCTACTCTCTATCTAGGTCTTTGCCCTTTCAGAAAACTGTTGTCAAATCCTCATCCTTCCATCATTTGGGGGAAAAAAATGACACTACTAACAGGTTTTGATGTTACCTTTCTTAAGTAACATTTGCTTTTAATGAGAAAGAAGTCTTAGAGCTAAGAGTATTGTACAGTGGAGGAATTCTAAGGTCCAGTTAGCAAGAGAGAACTTTGAACGTAAGGAGACCATCTAGAAAGGCCTTGAAATAATTTCTGAGGAAAACATCCTGTTTGGACTGTTTGCTCTTTAAAAGAATGAAAGGGTGCTGATCTAAGAAGACCAAGTGCTTAGAGACAGCCACCACTATAGGTACATTGTTCTTTGGCTCCCTTTCCTTTGTGCCCCTGGCCTCTTTCTAAGTCATCTCATTTCTCCAAATGTCACCAGCTATATTTGCTGTGAAGATGGTTGGATCTAGATTCTTGCAGGCCTAAGGGCTCATGTTGGAAGAATATAAAATTAAACCAGATCAGATATCAACGTATAAATAAAATGCACATGAGCCATTAAATAATTTTTTAAAAAAGGAATTGATGTTTACTGCCTCCTGGAACACAGCCCGGGAACCTGGATGAAACATTGGCACATGTCTCCAAGATGAAGCAAATGCAGTGTGAGATTTAAAAGCCAGTAATTCCAAAGGAACAATTAATTAAAAAGGGAGGTTAATTCACAGTTTACAGACTTAGCATCTGCTTGTTTAGCATATGCAATAAAAAGGGAAGTAGTGTAGATTTATAAAAATGTCAGTTAGATAATTTATGATATATGTACTAATTGTTTTTGTATAATTCAGTTCTTTTTTTCCCTCATGATACTTACTGAGACATTATTTTAGAACAGAATATGGTACTTATACCATATATCTTTTATGATCTGAATATTTTAAATTGAAAGAATTTATGTATACACGTATGTATATATGTATTTGTGTGCCATTTTGTCATTGAAATTTCTGGAACTGTTTTTTTTTTTTTTTAATCAGCGAATTGAAAATTATTTATTTGTGTGTTTTTCTAAGTAGATGTAACACAGGAGGCCGGTTTAATTTGCCAGTAACAAGAACTTAAATACATCTTACTAAAATATGAAGAAATACATGTGTTATTGCTTTATCCATTGCATATTTGTATTTACCTTTATTCTGTAGGGACATACTATTAGTTTAATTGCTTTTTCCTCTAGAAAGATGCCCCTACTCCAAAAGTATTTTATGGTTTCACCTACTTATGTAAGATTTCTTACAGAGGTCTAACTATACTGAAATATGAGGGTTAAAACTGAGGTAGAGATGTGGAAATCTAAGTTTTTTTTTTTTAAAGAATTTTTAAAAAAATTTTAAACATAGGAATGTTTAGGTTATTTTTCTATATGGAAATGTGTGTGTGTGTTTTTATTGGGTGCTTAAATTAGGATTCCTGTCTGATTTTGCTAAAGAAAATAAATCATTTGAAATAAGAATCTTTCAGTATTTTCCAACGATAAATTTTGGATATAGATTCTTTTCAATAACATGTATTCCTTCAGAAAAATCTCACCCCTCAGGGATCACTTCTTGAGTTAAAAATATCTAGCTCATAAATATAGTAATGCAGTTGCCTGTACTTAGAATATTGTGAACATCTGATAGACTTTTTTTTTGAAATTTACTTATGCCCCACCTCTTTCCAAAAAGAATTTGAAACTATAAGAAGAAAAGAAGACATATATGGCATGATTAATAAACAGGAAGAGTTAGGGGCAAACTAGGGGGTGAGAATATAGATGATAACATGGAGGAAACAAATTACCAACTGAAGTTTGAGCATAATACTACGATTAAAAGTATTAAGAACTTAATATTATATGAGCCCTTACTGAAATTTAGCCACTTAAAAGCTATACTTGGTTTTCCCATTTGTGTTCCTCTTTTGGCTTATTTCTTTAGTGGTATTGGTATGCTACTCCCACTTTCCATTCTTTGCCAGACTTGAAGATTAGGTAAAATAAGCAGTGAGTTCTTATCGATAGGTAGAAAGATTTACAATGGAGGTTATGAAAGGGTAGTCCATGGCAGAATGTGGTCTGCAGCTATGTTTTGTTAAGTGCACAGCGTTAAAAATACAGAGCTAACATTTAGAAATGAGAGGATTGCATATCAAAATTTAGACTTTTGACTTCTCTCAGAAAACTGAAAGAGCAACCAACCATCCAGACTACTTTCCTACATGATAGCAAGCAGCCCCAACCATCTTTAGATAAAGCTTATTTTGCTCCTTCCATCTGCCTGGCCTTGAGGAGGGCATTTGTGGGTAAAGCCCCCGATTAAGACAACACTGTTTGCAAAGTGCTTGCAGTCTAACAGACTAGATAGAATAAATATTGTATAGCTTGAACTTGTTCCTTAGTGATTTTCTTATGTTTTTTGCCTTGTTATAGACTTCCCTCACCCTTACCTATGGAGGGCACATATGAAGCCATTTATACCCATAATTCATATCAGATGATATATCCTCATTCAATATTCATTCACTTATTAATTCAGTCCAAATAATTTATATCATGTTTACTACCAAAACTCAGGTACAGATAACACTGTCTATAGATGATATTTTATAAAGTGCTTAATAGCCTGTATAAAAGGGAACTTTAAAAATACTGTACATTAGGATTTGTGTACTCTTAGATATTTAGAATCAACTCTAAATTCTCACTGGGAGAAACTACTTGCAATGTGTCAAATTACTTTGGGCACCAAATGACCTCCGTGGACTCAGAGATTTTACATCAGTCAGTGCTCAACTTACTCTTAGGAATGGAATAGCTAAGAGTCCGTATATTGAGAGTTGGAGCTGAACCATTACCCCAGAAAAGAAAGCCCACTGGTAGTAAGAAAGACAAATGTAAATATAAGAATTTTCAAGTAAATAAGGAAATATATATTCGGCTAGATTTATTCTTAGCCTGAATGTGATTCATTGGGGGAGAAGGGGACACTATTTTTTTCCCCCCAGATTCTAGCATTTAGAGGCAGAGCTAAACTTTAGTTTTCACATATCCTTAAATGCAAGGACCTGGTATAAAAGAAGCATTTTACAAAAAAGAAGTGTTCAGTAAATCTATTAATTATTGGAGTTAAAAACAACAGCAACAAAAACTCCTTTGGTTATTATTACCTTAAATACAAACAAAACGCAAAGATTTCTCAATCTTTGGATGTTGATTTCCCTTTAAATGACTTTTAAAATTTTATTCCTTAGAAACTAGTCCTTCTCAATCATTTAATCCTTCACCTGACTGACATTTGAACATTTGTTTTTTGTGTGGTACTCTATTTCCAGATTACAGTCATTGAAAACCTACAAAGTCTAAACACTGTAGGCCCAGTTTTAAGCTTAATCTACATTAAAAGAAAAAGTTTTCAAGTCATCTTAGTTTGATTCCTTCTATATGATTGCTTTTGTTATGAAGTTTTATGTCATGCGATAACTTATCAATCCATTAAAGGTCACACTGGATGATGTAAGCAGTTCTGTCAGATAGCTAAAGATAAATTCTTTAAAGAAATAAACCAGCAAATATCTTTCCTTATTCCAAAATTTGAAGTCTGTATCTGATTTTCAAATTAAGTGAATGAAGTTTATTCCATCTGTGTTCTTTACTTTTTTTAACGCTAAAAATGGAAGCCTAAAGACAGTTTATTATTTCTTTTAAAGTGAAGAACAGAATGTAATAGGTTAAATTTTAATCTCATCGTTCTCTAAGCAGCCTCTGTAGAATCTTTATTGCTAGGCTTGGGTACAGCACATTTTATTTTTGAAGGCTTAACTTAAGCTATTCCCCAGACTGTTTTAGTGAATAAAAAGAACTCTTTTATCTCCATACTATTTTGGTGAATATTGTACCTATATGTATATTGTCATGTCAATCTCTACAGAACTGAGTTTTAATAAATACTCCTTCATGATGGAAACTCAGAGTATTTCAGGAGTGAATGCCTGGTATTCTAAATGTGACTTATAGGTAATACTAATAAAAATGCATGTATGTGGGTACTGATAAATCTCATCCTTAGTTATAAGCTGGATTACTGTCATATGACTCTTTTTGTGTGAGTTGCATGTGCTAAGTATCATGAACACAGTACTAGGTACATGATTTCTTAAATTGTTGTTAATTGACCAATTCATTTTTCTACCTCATTGTTTTTCCTGCCTGATTGTGTGTGACCCCCAGTTATAAAGAGTTCATGGAAACTTTTTACTTTGTATTTATAGTGGCAGTCTTTGGAATGCTCCTGCTTATGAGAATTTAGGTAGTTACTAAAAAACCACACATTATGAACACACAGATGTTGGAAAAAATGCAGATACCTTTCTGAAGACTTTGTAGAGTAGGGAAAAGAGTTCCACTGTATGTTTTTGTTCTGAATGAGACTTACCTACTTTGGGATCAGAGCAATGTGTTAATTGTACCCAGTACTTGATCTTTGGGATGTTGTATTGGGTATGTGCTCAGAGAACAGGATCTGCGTGTGCTCCCAGATAACTATTTCAAAGAGTTTAATACACTATACATGAATATATATATTGAATTAGAGGTTTTCTATCAGGCTGGAAGGATACTCTAATACCAGCTCCCATGCCTTGGTTACATCCTCATGTGTGGTCTTATAAAATTGAATGAACAGTACAGACATGTTGACTAGCCAAGCTTCACTCATCCTAGCTAGACAAACTTTTTTGGTCTTCCTCTTAGGAGTCTCCCCAAGGCCTGCATCTGTGCCTCTGTTCAAAACAGCGACCCTCCCATAAAGTCCCCTCTAACTTCATTGCTAATTCATATCTTTACTGCTTTTAAGATTTCATTTGAAACTCATATCTTCTAGAAGGCTTCTCCAATTAGCTTTAATTCATCCTGACCACTTATCCATATTTTATCACTTTAGCCTTCTTGAAGGCAGGAATCATGTTTACTATTGTTATTTTTTTCTCCATATGTTACAGGAAAATTACTGTAATTCACTACTTATCATGGAATCAGAGACACTTGGGGATAGCTAGATATTTAAAACACGTTATGGTTCAACTCTCTCTTAATTTACATATGAGGATACTATGTCCAAGAGAAGTTCAAGTGGCATTTTGTGAATGTTTACTGATTGCCAGTTCTAAAGCTAGGATTTATTGCATTTTAAAATTTTATGTTAATGTAATTTCAGACTTAAGAGAAAAGTTGCAAGAACAGTACAAGTACAAAGAATTTCCTCATACTCTTTACTCGGATTTCACAAATGCTAGCATTTTACCATACTTGCTCTATTATACCCTCTCTCTATTTTGTCCCCCAAATTTTTAGAGCTAAGTTGCAGACATGGTACTTTGTTACTCCTACATTCTTTAGTGTGTAGTTTCTAAAGACAAGAAAATTCTCTTTTTGTAACCACAGTAGAATTATCAAAATTAGGAAATTAATATTGATACCTACTATTATCTAATATAAAGTCTTTAGTGATTTTACCAATTGTCCTAGTGTCCTTTTTAACAAAGGAAAATCCTGGATCATACGTAAGTGGCAGCTGTGAGAGTAGCACACAGATCTTTCAACTCATTCTCTCAGGTTCTTTCTGCCATTCTACGCTAAAACACCTTTATACCTGACCTCTGACAATGCCATGGAGTTATCTTGAAAGCCCGAGTAAACTTCATGATTTTCAGAGCTATTTGGTTGTTTCCAGAATCTGGGGATAGTAATGATGTTCGTTTTTTAAAGGTCAATGAATGCAAAGTAGAGATCTTGATGTCATTCTTCATGCTTTTCTTGTGTATGCCAAGCAATAGAGGTCTCATGAGATTAAAATTCAGAGAACTACCAGTAGACAATGTTTGACAGCAGCAGAACTTTGGCCGAGAATTAACTAGGGTTGGAGATGCCTGAAATGTAGATAGAACAATCAGTTCTCTCCTTTTTCCTCATTGAAGATGGGGGTGATGATCTTTGACCCCAGAGGAAAAAGTATCAGAATAGTCTGTGAAATGCAGTTTAAATAGCTCATCACTTATAAGTTAAATAACACATATTTTCCTACATTGCTACCAAACTTTTCTAGTTGCATACCATTTAGAGAATCTGTATTAAACAGATTGATGTTTCAGTGATTAGGCCTAACGAGACACCAGGGCTTATGTCTGTTTCCACGCAGTTTATTTCTTCATTTACCATAAAGCATCCCAACATGGCCTTCAGCATTAAAGAGAGAACAACAGCAAAGAATTTGACACTTCAAAGGTTTGGAGAACAATTATAACACTCGTAAAACCAGAATATGATACATAAATCATTTTTAAAGTAAAAATTTGGCTTATTTCTCATAATGTTTCTATTACTTAAGCCTATGAGTATCAGAGCCTTTGTTCAGCATATAATGTTCAGGATAATTTGGTAGACATGAACTAAAGATTCTTTAAACAACTCGCTTTTATCACAATTCAGTTTTATTCCTCTCTTCAGGCATAGTGGTATTCATTTAGTGACTTTGTTGTGGACTATTTCTTTGCATATAATATATAGAACTGTTCAAATGTAGTCTGTTTTGGATCAATATCCATTTCTTTAGGCTTTCTTGGATGGAAAAAATAGAGTCCAGTTAACAGCCTCAAGTAAAAAAAATATATATCTGAAAGACATGATTTCTCTTATGTATGTAATTAGGGGGAAAAAAGCCTTTCATGTTTGGATATACTTCAGACAGTCATTTACAACAGAGAGCTAATCTTAAGCTTTGGAAAGCAAGATAGGAAAGAGAGAGAGTGAGAGACAGAGACAGAGACAAAAAAACAAAGACAGAGACAGAGAGAGACAGAAAGAGAAAGAGAGACAGAGACAGAAAGAGAAAGAGAGAGACAGAGACAGAGTCAGAGAGAGACAGAGAGAGAATATGAATCTGACTTGTTTGGTGAGTTTTAAGTTGAAATCGTTGCTATCTAGGAGGGAAGGAAAGACTGCATTTAACCAGGTACGTTATCTCTACATGACAAGAACAGACCTCAAATTGGTGCCCAAGACCAATGTGCTCCTTCTGCGGTTCTGTGGCTCTTTGCTGCTGGCCCTTCAGAGTGTGTTCTCATCAGTACCCTTCAAGATCCTGATCATGCTTGGCCAGTGAAGAGGAGTAGCCAGACCAAAAATGGCATCTTAAAAACACACTTTGAAAACAACATAGATTTAAAGAAGGTGCAATAGCTACAAGCGTGATATAAACCAGCCAATCCATCTGTTAGAAAATCAATGGGTTTTTTTTTGAGGGGGAGAGAGGTGAAAAAAGCATGTGGAAGGTAGTCCTTGCAGTGAAAGAAATGTGAGTGTGGGGTCAGACAATCCTAAATTCAAATTCTCATGCTGCCACTTTCACTAGTGATGTGACCACCTTGAACATATTACCTGATCTCTCTGACCCTCACTTTATGCACCAGCAGAATTTCACACTCATTCTGCAAACACATATTGGGCACCTGCTGTATACCAGCACTCGGTCAAACATCGAGGATTCATGGATGAGTAAGATGATACATCTTTCCTCAGGGAGCTAAGGACTTGTGAAACTCACAGAGTGGTGAGGCTCATGTGAGAACATACATGAAAACACTTAGCAGAACGTCTGGCATGTAGTAGGGGCTTAATGTATTTTACTTTCCTTTACTGTTTATTTTCTTAGTTTTCCATGAAAATAGGGAAATATAAAGATTTCCCAAGAATTTGGTAATTCTAGTCAATTATTCTCATTACTTCTCCAACAAAATCTCTTATTAGGAAATATCATAATTTGGAATTTGACCAGTTAGATGCGTACTTCCATGAAATTGGTACTGACCTGAGTCCATAAACGTGAGCTCCTATTCCAGCTTTGTGTCACTGTTTGCTCTTGGGTGATTCACTTCACCTTGGGATTCATTTCTCTCCAGGGTAAATGAGAGTTGTAGATTACTTAGGCATTGTCTTTATTCTTTTGGATCCAACATTGAGTTTACTTCTGATTCTCTACTTGAATCAATATTCTGTGCATGTTTATCTTTCTTATATACACCTTCTCTTTGCCCCACCCTCAAAGCTTTGCCATAGTTGCTGGTGAATAGGACCACTGCTTTGGTTTCAGCTGTGATTTGATTGATTTTATCCTTTTCCTTCCTCTCATCTCTGTTTTTGGGGCTAAAGGAGGAGGAAAAAGAAGAGGAGGGAAGATACGGCTGTCTCCACATCTTACCATCCCTTTAAATTAAACTTCCGGTGACTTTTGGGTTCTCTGACTCATGCTAACAATACAAGAGGCTGAAGTTCCTCTGATCCCTAATGTCTTCACCAGTGTTACTGCTCTCAGTCGTAGCCACTGAATCTGTAGGCCAACTCATAGAATACCAGAAATCATAAATGTTGAAAGGGTTTTAGTGGCCATTTTGCATGTATAAAACTCAAGTTCTAGAAGGAGGACAATCTTTCCTAAGATGAGCAGATGCTTAGCTATCAGGCCAGAACTTGAACTCACTTCTCTTATACAGATGTGCCCCTCTCTTTTACAATGCTGTTGCTATAAAAATGGTTGTTTTTATAGTTTATTCTCCATATCACCTCATAGGCAACCAAACATCATGCACTTTTTTTGGGGGGGGGGTAAAGATTATCTTGGGGTCCCCATCTTTCTTACACTGTGGTCTCTCTTTACTTTATGGGGTTCTTCCCAACATTTTGAGCTGAAGCTTTCCTTTCCACCCTTCAGTGTATTTAGAGTGGCTCTAGGAAAAGATTTGAGATGCTCCTAGTCACCCCAAACCTTATATGTCTATTCCTGTTTGCTTCTTAATACACATATTAATCATAGCTAACGGTTTTTGAATATTTAATATGAGCAAGACACTGCATTAGGTACTTTCCATCAGAACAACTATGTGATGTATTATTGTTTTCCTCATTTTCCAGAGGGGAAAATGGAAGTGTAGAGAAGTTCTGTGCTTTGTTTGAGGTTCCAAGTCCTATAAGCAGTGGTTCCAGTATTTGAAGCCAAGTTGTCTCACTTCAGAGTCTGTGACTTTCAATATTGTGGCATATTCCCCTCCCACCAGGCTCCTTCCTGCATACCCTATTCCATCACAAACATTTTATCTTCCTCTTTTGCAGATTCCTTTCTTTGCCAGCAGCCTTAAACATTGGAGATTCTCGGAGTTCCATTTTTTGTACTTTTTCTCCATCCCCTATATATGTAATCCTTGAGCAATCTTACCTGAATTGAAGACTATACTTATTGATACCCCCAGAACTTGGTTCTAGCCCCATTTCCAGGCTCTCCCTTCCAACTGCCTATATGTAGTTCTATCTGGATATCTGTACAAGCACCTCATACTCAACTTGTTCAAAACCTTGTGGCACCTTAAGTGATACACTTTAGGCATCAGTGTGGAAGGGGAGATACTTTGAAGACCTTTCAAATTCTGCTGCAGTGAAACTCTAGGTGTAGGTAGCTCCAAGTCACAATGTGTGGGGTCTGGATATTAGGAAATATTTTTATAAGCATTTTACCTATAAACAAAAAAAAAAATTAGAAAACATTTTTTTTTCTTGTGGAAAAGGATGTAGTTTTAAAAAGCATAGGCTGATTATTTTTTTGCCTTGAATATTCCAGTATATGTTTATATCAAAAAGAACTCTGCAGGGATGATGTTGGAAATGACCTCATCACCGTATTTGAGGACCCCCCTCCAGTCTTTATTATTCTGCATTCATGGAACCTCAAAGGCAGAAGTGCTTTAGAATCTCTTATGGTGTGGATGAAACACAGCCCATGAGGGTTTCCACAAGTTCCAGTAACCCAGTATATCAAATCATAGCATAATACCTTGAAAGGGAAACCAAGAACAGAATTCAGAATTAATCTCTTTACTCCCTTTCCCTATGCTTAGCCTCCAGCTGCTTTGCTATCTTTGGTTTAAGCAGCGCTGTTTTTGCCAAGATTAAGCATCTTTTTGTTTCTTTTAAATCTGGTCTGTGTCTTACATGGGAAAGTGTTCATCTGGGTTTTATTCCCTTCTTCCCTGATCCATAAATTTTTGTTCTCAAATAGCCTTCTCACCTAATTGCAGTATCTTTTACTTTCCAATACTACTTGTTCCATGTTTATAGGCTGTTCTCAGCCATCTAATTTTAGATCCAAGCAGCTTCTCCTTTGGAAGAATAAAAGCCATGGTTAAGATGTCAGTTTCCATAAATCAGTTTTGGTAAAGATGAAGGCAGCTGTGGGCAGAGGAGGGGGGCGTGCAGGAACTGACAAAGTCTGAACCTTTTAAAATCGACTTAATCCTCCTTTTTATGCTTTTCCCCTCCCCACTGTCTCTGTGCTACTCTTTGGAAGACCCGTGGACCTCTTTAACAAGAAGGAATAAGCTTTCGCATTGTTCACCTTTGTCACAACAAAAGCCCTGGAAAATTCCAATTAATTAGCAAGCCTTGGGCTAATGAAAGAATAAAACTGAAAGAGAAATGTTCTAAGCTTTCAGAGAGGAGTACACATGTGAAGACAATGCTGATTTCAAATATTTGGGGCTGTTTGTATAATTTTCCCAGGGTTTGTATTCCTGAGACTCCCAGAGATAAAGAGAAGAACAAGGATTGTCAGAGTCAGTAACATTGTTGGCCTTTTAGGGCACTAAGTGACCCACCATCATTTGAATAAAGTAGTTAAATGTGCACTCACACAATCAGGGAAGTTAAAACCAGAATACAGACACTTTGCGCGTTTTATGTTTTACAGGAAAACATGGCAATTGGACCATCATTAAGTAGATTATAAAATAAGATTGAAGTTAATCATCATGAAGGACTAGGAAATCACTGTATCATTGTGTCCTTGAATAAGAACTTGCAACCAGTATGGCTGCTAGAAATATATGATCATCAAGATCACTGAAGTCACTCATTTGTAACTTTTTATTGGATGATAATAATAACAAAAATAATTATAGAGTAGTAATAAATCACAACAAAACCACTACCAACAAGTAACATATACTAAGTACTTATCATGCAATAGGCATTAATCTGAGCACATTTAAGCCTCTCGACAATTCTATTAGATACTAGATACTATGTGATCATGTCTTTATTACCTGAATTTTATAGTTCAGAACACTGAGGCTAAGATACTAACTGGCTGCCCACATACATAAGTCAATGATTTGAATCAATGCAGTCTAATTTCAGTGTCCCTACTCCAAACCACCATGCCGATCTGTCTCTGAAATATGTTCTTATCACATAGACTACTATATGCTACTAGACAGGCTAAATGTTGCCAGGCTGGACTAGGAGTCAGATAGTCTGAGGCTCTATTCCCCGTTTGGTCACTAGTTTTTCCCGTGATCTTGGTAGGTCATTCAGTTACCATTTTTGGTCTTTAGTGTGTTCATTTATAAAATGAAATTGTTGTATTTGATAATATCTTAGGTGTCTTCCAGTTCTAATATTTTGTGGGTTAAGAAAATTATGTGTTTCAAGTGTAGAGTGAATGAGATGGTTATATTTGAGGGGGTGTGTGTGCACTCAGACATAAAAAATGAAGCATTAGCTTTGGACTCAGGCAGATCTATATTCAGACCTTAACTCTTCTGTATTACTTGGGTCTTATTGCTTTATCTCTGTGAACCTTAATTTCTTCTCTTCTCTTATGGAGGTTATGGTATTATGTATATAGAATGCCTAGCATGATGCCCAGACATTGTTGGTACTTCTATCTATCCTCATGTAGATGGTGTGAGATTAGGTAGAAGATGTTCCACTTAGGGAGCTGGATCCAGAGAAGAGATTGGTTCAGTCAAAAGGGACATTTTCCTGAAGAGATGGCTCAGTAGGTACTTTTGCCTGATGGAACTGTTGGCAATTGACAGGTGAGAATAATTTAGTCCTGCAACTACCAAGCTGCTGGCAGTTTTCCTGTCAGACTTCTTCATTGAATTGTGTTACCTTCCTTTCATTCTTCTTCCATGAGTTATTAGTTTGTCTGCAAATATTCTTCAGATAGCAATATTCTTCATACTCCTTGGAACAGGTGGTAATTGAACTGATGCTGGCTTAGCAATCATACTGGGTTGAGTAATGTCTCTTCTAAAATTCATATCCACCTTGAATCTCAGAATGTGACCTTATTTGCAAATAGGGTTTTAAAAGATGATGTCATACAGGATTAGGGTGGAACCCAAGGCAATTACTAGTTTTCTTATAAAATGAGGGAACATGAATACAGAGATGAGAATGCCATGTGAACACAGATGACATACAGGGAGAACAGCATGTGATGACAAAGGCAGAGATTGGAATGATGTGTCTACAAGCCAAGGGATGCCAAGGGTTGCTGGCAACCATCACAAGCTAAAAAGTGGCAAGGAAAGATTCTCCTTTAGAGCCTTTAGAAAGAGCATGGCCCTGCCAACACCTTTTACAACTGTGAGAGAATAAATTTCTATTGTTTAAAGCAACCCAGTTTGTAGTACTTTCATTGCAGCAGCCCTAGGAAACTAATACAGCAAGTAAGGTATTTGTTTCTAAACCATAATAATCGGAGCTCAATGAGAGGGAAAGAGAAAAATAGGTATTGACTATGGGAACAAAGACTATATGATGCATCCACAAGGAGTGTTTTGGAAGCCATTTATTGTCATCATGGCTCCTCTTCCAGTGTAAGTAAAAACGTTAAAATTTTTTTAAAATTTATTTTTCAATTATAGTTGACATAAAATATTATATTAGTTTCAGGTGTACAACATAGTGATTAGACATTTATATACCTTATGAAGTGATCACCCTGATAAATCTAGTATTTGATACCATACAGTGTTTACAGTGTTATTGATTATATTCCCTATGCTGTACTTTACATCTCCATGACTATTATTATAACTGGCAGTTTTATTCTTATGATACAGAGTCAGAACAGATGTCGTGGAAATGACAAAACAAAAAACTTGACAAAAATCATATTTTTAATAGGGCAACATTTTATTTTAAAATTTTACTTTCAAAGAACCAATATACTATAGACTACAGTGTTACCAATGGATATACTGATGTGTTGTCCACATAATGAATATTAAGAGAGGTGCCGCTACATGGTTTGCCAGTTGATTTGAATATCTTTTGAAGTCACCTACATGCTTTCAGAAGTTGAAAAGGTTTAGTATATCTGAAACACTAACTTGGATATAGAATAAATTAGAAAGTACAGGGTTTCTTAGAATTAGATTATCATCTGTAATTTGCGAATAAGTCTTAAAATTGTAATAAGAAAAATAAATCATAGTTACCTAAAAGGCAGGAACTTTGCAGAAAACAAAATGATAATACAAAACTGTCAAACAGGCTTGGGCTATATGGATTCAGTTCGTTCCAGAAAAACTCAAAGTGAAAACAGCTCGTGAATTCTGTCATCAAACAGTGAGGCCCGTATCACATGTCACTTTGCTTTGTTTCTAACATGTGGCTCAAGCTACACCAGACCTGCTGCTGTGTGAGAGATGTACTTTCTGACAAAATAAGGCATTTTCCTGGCATCAGCCCCCTTTGGAATTTTTACTGATGTACATAAACCCAGAGAGTTTGCATTTCCCACACACATCCAATGTGGTCACACTTGGCTTCCTGGATTTGTGGTGGGTTAAAGCCTGTCAATGCCAGTGTGGTCAGTTCCTTATCACCACCAGGGATTGTTCTGAAGAAATGAAATCAGGCATTCATTCATTCATTATTCAAAAATTGTCTCTCATCTACCATGCCTGTTATGAGGAAGTAACAGAGGAAGCAGAATAAACCAATTTTGGAAGGACTGAAAATGTTTTGTAGAGTGGAAATGAAAGTATTTCTAGGAGGCTGTCTCCTTTTCCCCTTTTCTCCTCATCCATCATGATAATGAAGTTCACTGGGAAAGTTCATTTATATTATTTCATGTTCAAAGAGATGATGACAGTGAAGACATTAATATTAATGTTCATTCTTGGTTGTCTATTATTGGCTGAATTGAAGTACTACATAAATAAACAAATCCCAGGACATGAGTCTGAACTCTTTTGAGCTACTTTTTTGAAACCCTATTTGGTTGCTCTTTTAACTCCTGATTCTCTCCTCCTGAATCTATTTCACTCTTAGTCACAAGAGCCATCATTGAAACCACATGGACCTCCAAGCACACAAATTCATTATTTCTGAAGGAAAAAATAACCAAAAGAACCTTCTCCAGCATTAAGAATCCATGGCATGTTATCCTTACATAGAAAGGATAGAACATTTTCATCCATATTGAAAGAGGGGGGTGAGAGAAGGCAGATTGTACAGTGATTAAAAAAAAAAAAGTCTCCAGTGTTTTATACATAACCTTGGGAAACAGTTCATTTAGTTCATTCATTCAACACGTGTTTGTTGACCATGTGTCAGATATGAGACTAAAGGTTAGATATGCAAACTTAAGTAAGACTTGGGCCCTATCTTCTAGGAGCTCATAGTTTAAAATTGTTAAGTCATCTCTAAATTTATCTGGTACCACTCTCCTCTTTGCTGAGTACATTCCAACCAGCCTGTTTTTGTTTTTGTTTTTTCCTCCAATACACCAAGCTGGGTCAGACTTCAGATCTTTGTCCTTGCAGTTTCTTCTGCTTGGGACTCTGCCCCATGTTGTTGCATGGCTGGTTTCTTCTCACCATCTGCATCTCATCTTATGAGCTGTGTCTTTCATAGACCTTTTTGTCACTTAGTCAAAAGTAAACCAACCCCTCCCTCCATGATTCTCAATCACACCTACCTGTTTTCTTTCTTTTATGGCAGTTATTATTGAAATTATTTTGTTCATTTATTCCTTCACTTGTTTTATTGTATATCTCCTCACCACTGGAATGTGCATTTTATGAAAAAGCAGATCTTACTTGTCTTGTTTATCATTGTATCCTTAGAAATACATTTTTGTTGAATGCATGGATGAATGAATGAATGAATAGCTGTAATACATTATAATACATTCTGTAATGAAAGCATTGGCAAAATGCTGTAGGAAAATAAGGAAAAGAGTAACAACGTCCCTCTCTGAGCAAGTTGGAGATGTCTTCACAGAGAAGATATGTGAGCTGGACCTGGAAGGCAAGAGAAAGTGTATCAGAAAGTGCTTTTTCTGCTTAGGTAGATGAAACTCTTTTTTTCCTCATCCTGACCCTCTCCAATTGATTCACCTGCTCCTGGCATTCAATGAATAGCCCAGACAATTTATTAATAGAGTTGACTGTAATACCTGACAAGATAAGCCCAGTAGTTGTGACTCTTGTCCTCTCTGTTTGCTCCATGTATCAGGGAGGTAAAGAACACGTTTCCTGAAAACTTCTCTTTCATGCTATGAAAAGTTGCTAAAAGCTTGCCTTTCCAATAAAGAGAACTTGGAATTGATGTAATGGATAAAAGTAGCTTATGAAACATAAGTAGGCATTCTTGATGAAATAAAAATAGAAGCTTAAAAGATGCATCGTTTTTGGAAAGTTTAAAAAGATTTCCCTCCGTACCGTAAGAAAATGAGGCATGTGTTTTAAACTATAGAATAAAATTTGCATATTACTTCAGGGTTCTGCAACCATGGCAATTCAGAATATTGTCAGCCCTGATAGACAGGCTTGCAATATATACATCCATTAACAAGATTATCACTTGAAGAGACAATCATATTTTTACTGAAAGGGTTTTTTGAGGATAAAATTTATTGATATTTAATGAAGCATGAAGCTTCTAAATGAACCATGAAAGCAATAGCTAAACTAATTAACTACACATAAAGGCTCCCAGAATACATACGTGATGTAGGCTGTGTGCTTATCAATCATGCCTGGTTACATTGACATCCTGTATAACATGCTCCTCATGTATGCTTTGTGGTAGCAACAGTTAATCCTCCTGTAATGCAAGGAGGAAATAACCACTTAAATTTCCTGCAGACATGGATGGGATATTTAAGTCAAGCATTGCAGGGTTTATAGGTTATAATTTAGCATAGTTAAGACTAGTAATAACAACATATTATTTCCACACACTTGATTTAAGCCTCTATCTATGCTGTTTCGTGGAATGATAAATCGTTCCCTAGTTCTAAAAATATGCATCTTCCTCCCTTCCCTTTCCCTTCCAAAGAGAGACCAAGGATGCTAAATAACATGAGATGAACATTTCATTGTGCAATAGGGATTCTTGTGGGCCCCTTTCAACTGCATGTGAAGACATACCCTGTTAAGAACTCTGAGATTTTTAAAAGGAAGGTAAAACCACTCCTGCTGTGATGGTCATTGCGAGTTGCACCAATATGGGAGGCAGACAACTTACCCTAACAGAGCTGTTAAAATGAACCCTTACCAATAACCAGTGGCTCCCTACTCAGCTATAGGCACTTCTTCTCTGTCCTATTATCATAGAGCTTAGCTCTCAAAGAGTAGTTTATAATTCCCTCGTGCACCTTTCTAAAAGTGACATTCTTATAATAATAAAGGAGTCTGACAAATCTTTAAGTCCCATAGTAATGGTACATACTAATAGTAGAGAGGGAAGTGCTGTCATAGATGTTAGAGCAGTGCTTCTTAAAATTGAGTGTGGATGAGAATTCCCCAAAGGGACTGTGGAAAAGCCAGTGGGTGGGTTCTACCCCTAAAGTTTCTGATTCAGTAGGTATAGGATAGGGCCTGAGAATTTGCATTTCTGACAAGTTTTTAGGTGATGCTGATGCTGTTAGTCTAGGCACCACACCATTGCAGTACCATATGCAACTAGGTTGGAGAGGGCATTTCAGAAACACCCTCCAAGAAAGTCACAATCAGGGAAAGATATGGTTTGTCTCCATAGACTCTCATCCTATACCCTTTTCTTCCTTAAAAAAACATTTCTGTTCTTTCTATAAGACATTCAGAGCCCTCTTCATCAGATAAAGGCTTTAAACTTATTCACACTTAGGTGTGAGTAACCCTTGGAAACTTAAAGGGCTACTCTTAACAAGGGCATGTACATTTTAATGGGGTGAAAGCAAGGGAATGAAACTCTGAAGAAGGTATTTCAGATATCTGCCAGTGGGTTTTAAGGGACATAAAATTCAGGCTAGCTATATTTATCCAATACCTTCTCAGATGAGCCCACCTTTCTTCACTTCAGGTTCTCTAGTTCTCTAATACCCTAACACCAGGCCTGTTATATAGTAGACACCTGGTAAGTATGTATTGAACGGATTGGATTGAGGGAGGGAGGAAAGGAGGGAGAGAAAGATGGATGGATAGATGGGTAACAGGGACAAAAATTATTAATGCTTGTGTGCTTGAGTGCTTCTCTCTCTGTTTGCCTATTAAGGAAAATATAGTGTTACCTGTAAAGAAAGAAATCTTGTAGTTTTCCATAGTACCACCACCCCACTCTGCCTGTTTTGGGGTTTGAATAAGTTAAATAGTAAGAGGAGACAGAAGATGGGAGCAGAGAAATTTATGTTCAAAAAGAATAGTGGAAGAATGGAGAGCAGGAAAGAAAGGATCTTATTTCTATGGGAACGTCAGGGAGAGTTAGTTTTACTATGTGGGAGAGCGGAAGAGTGAAGGAAGGCTTTGGGGCTGCTGAAGGGTATGAGACTTGTCAGTCATGGGAGATGGCAGAGAGTGATGGCAGAAAAGATGATTACATTGCTGGCATTTGTTTCTTTGAATGGACTACTCCATTTGAAACTGGAATGAGGGGTTCCAGGATTTATTTGAGTTATGGATGATTAAATGTGCGAATGACTGTCACATAATATATTGTTAATGTGAATAATCGAGATAAATGAATACTTGTAGCACAGTGGGTAGATGCTTAGTTGTTCATGTGATCTTGAGCAGCGGTTCTCAAAGTGAGAGTCCACAGAGCAACAGTAGTATCAGCATCACCTGGGAACCTCATAGAAATTCAGATTCTTAGGCTCCACTACAAAACTACTGAATCAGAAGCCCAGCATTCCGTGTTTTTACAGACTCTCTAGGGGATTCAGGTACACAGTTAAGTTTGAGAACCAGGGAACCTAGGGTGTTGCTATTCCCACGTTTCTTCCATTCGAAGGTACAGTAGAGTCTGTAGCTGACCAGGACACATTGAAATTCAGGAGGGCTTTTGGTTAAAGGAGAGCAGAGGCAAATGTTTTCCTATGTGTGCGTATGAATTTTTCCTAAGTATTTCATCATTTGAAAAGCCTCTGAAGAAAGGAACAAACCTTTTTAATTCACCAAAGAAAACAAATAGACTGAATATTGAAAAGGGTAAAAGAAAAGTTTATAAAGCAGTCACATTGAAACACTACATGAGAATCCATTCCATGGCCAGGTCATGAGCCTGGAAAAATGACTCAGTTTTGGACCAAATGGGCCATGTAATGGGTCAGTGGTTCCAGGTGTAATCGCCCTTGATGTCACTGGCTGCATAATCATGCTTATTCTCCTGCTTTTAAACTGTCTTTTTAATCTTTCAGCAGTTACTTAATAACATATGACCTTTTCAGTTTTTTACCCATCAGTACTAGTATTTTTTCTTTGAAAAGCATTATTTTACCTGAATATAAAAATAATACATGTTTACTGTAGGAAAATTTTAAATAATGAAAAAAAAAAAAAGAACAAAATAAAACCACCTGCTCAGTATTCCCCAGATACAGAGATGTCCATTGTTAATATTTTAGGAAAATAATATGTGTGAATATCTTGTGATAGGTAATTCTGATGATAAATATCTGAATAAAGTTTTGTGTTTCTCTACATTGTATTATGAACTTTCCCCCATATACTTCAGTATTATTTGAAAATATGATTTTCTATGTGTGTAGGAAGTATACTACATTTATTTAATCAAGTTTGCTTTTTTATTAAATTTATAATATCACAAATGTCTTTAATTGGGTCAAATGAACATTTTAAGTTCCCTTGACTGTATTACCAAGTTGCTTTCCAAATGGGTTATATCATATTTTATACTCCCTAATCAATCTATTTGCAGAATATTGAGAGTGCCTATTTTATGTCTTGTCTACTGGATTTTTCTTTTATAAACTGTTTATGTCCTTTGCCTTTTCCATCTCATAGGAATGTCTGTCTTCATTATTGGTTTGTAAGGCCTCTTTACATATTAAGCCCATAACCGTTTATTGTATAGAATGCTAGTACTTTCCTGGCCATTTGTTTGCTTTTTCATTTTGTTTATGATGTTTTTAAGCTAAAATATTTTTGTAGTTATATCTGTTTATTATTGTCTTCTGCATCCTACAATGGGGAAACACTCAAAGCTATTTTCTTTCAGTCGTTTCATATTTTATTTTTAATATTTAGTTCTTAATTTCCCAGGAACTTATTTTATTCTTATTATGGCTGCTTATATTTTCCAGTGATGACTGAAACCATCTCTCCTATTCCATTTACTCTTCTGTGGTGTGACTTTGCCATTCCCTTGTCAAGAGGTGGAGTTCATTTCACTATCCCTTTGAATTTGGGTGAGCTTGAGATTATTTTTGCCAATAATATGTGGTAGAAGTGATTCTGTGCTTATTGCAGGGATAGTCACTAGCTGTCCTAAAAGCTACCTTTTTTCTGCCTTGTGGAAGTCAGCCTCCATGTTGTGAGAAGCCCAGGCCATATGCAAAGGTCATGTGTCGGCATTTTCATTGACAGTCAGCATGTAAGTGAGCCACCTTAGATGTTCATCTAGTCCATCCTTCAGATAATTGCAAGCCCTAGCTGACATCTGACTGCAATGCATGAGCGACCCCAAGTGAGGAGCATCCTGTTGAGGCCAGTCAACCCCCAGAACCACAAGAGATAATAATAAATTGTTTTCAGGACCCTAAGTTTTGGCATTATTTCTTATATAATAATAGATAATCAGAACATATGTAATGTGAATAAAGATTTAGCTTTGATTCTCCCTCAAATATTAAACAGTTGCCCCATTACCATTTATTGAACAATCTCTTCCCATTCTTAGTAATGCCATCACCATATGCTAATTGTTATATATCTGAGATCGTGATTTTTTGCTTACAGTCTCTTCAGTTTAACTAGTCTTCTTTCTATATTCCGGTTTTTATTTTCATAGCTCTATATTTTCTTTTTCAAAGACTTTTTGACTGTTAGCATAGTTTATTCCTTTTGATGAACTTTAGAATCTATTGTCAAAGTAGTGAATAGGACTTGCATTAAATCAGTGACCCTCTACTTGAGAGATATTGTCCCTGGGGATATTTGGCACTATCTGGACAGAATTTACTATTGGTTGTCACAACTGAGGAGACTGCTACTGGTGTCTAGTGGTTAGAGGTTAGAGATGCTCCTCAACAACCCCCCCGACACACACACACACACAAAAACCCCAAAGAATTATTGGTCACAAAATGTCCAAAATGAGTAACTCTATGAAATAGTTTGGAAGAATCAACATACTATGTTTATTTTTCTCATTTAAGAACATATCTATATGTGTATATCTATATTTATTCATGTCTTCAAGAAGAAATGTAGTTTTTTTATATAACATCCTATTCTTAATTATTTTTAATTAAAAATTTTTTCACTATATTTTGAAAATTATAATTGACATAAGAAATCTATTGCTTTTGCCATATTTATATTATCTTGTCACTTTTAAGATTTTATTTTCAAATTGGCTTTGGATGAGGGCATTGAAAATTCTCATACTTTACATAAAAATGTAAAACTTGACACTATGTTTTAAACCTTTTCAGGTGTTACAGAAGTTGAGAATGACCTTAGAAATGTTGTTTTCCAGTCCCTTCCTGTACATTCTCTGCAGTATCCTGGCAGTCCCTTTTAGTATTCTTTTAGAGACAAGAACTCTGCCTTATTCTTTTAGAGACAAAAACTCTGCCTCCCTAGTCATTTCTGCTTGGTAGAAAGTTCTTCCTTTGATTGAATTGTATTCTGTCTTCTTGAGGCTCTTATCGTTCAATGGTATTGGAGGAAGTAGAGCGGCTTGAAGGACAGTGGGAAAAATTGTTATTTGTTGATTGATTAGGTGAGATACAGGGTTGGGAGAGTTTGAAGTTCTGGTTTCCAAATGTGTAAGACCCATGCGAACTGGATGTCCCATAAATATTTCTTGAGTAGAATTTAATCGTATATGCGATTTATATGTTTTCTAGTTTTTGTTGTTGTTTTTTTGTTTTTTGTTTTTGAGAGGCCTGTAAGTGAGGGTGTGGCTCAAGGAGTACTGAGGATCTTAATCCCAACTGATCCTGGTTCTTTCACCTTCCAAAAGTTCTCCTTTCCTTGGAGCCTTTAGTCAGGGTCTCCCCCTGCTGTGGAGGGTATGAGCAAGTTTAAGTAGGAACAGATGATTCTTATGATTCATTACCAGGCTTTATTGCAAGGCAAGGTCCCTGTACCATGGGGACTCCATCCAAACTTATTGACATAATGAAGAACCCTTTTATTATTTTGAAGTCTTGAAGGCAGAATTTTTCTTCAGAACAAAGACAATAAGGCCACAATGCAAAGGAATTCCCTCAGTGCATAACTGCTAATTGGACAATTGTTCTGCAATTATTATGCTAGGAAAAATTGTCTTATAGCTGCACTCATTGCTTATAAACTTTCTTTGAGATGAGAATCTGTTAAAAAATTATGCTGTCAGGTTTGATATGCTTATTAGATTTTTTTTTCCTTTCTTTAATAAGGTGTTACAAGGTGTTTGCTGTCCCTGAGCAGCCTGAACATTGGTTCCATGGCAAATTTACATTTGGCATATAAATAAGCAGGCCCTGGTTCCACTAAAAGCTGAGGTTCAGCAGTGATTCTACTAAAACCTAAGATTTGAGGACATTTGAGCAAACTCAAATTGAACTTTTTTTTTTCAACTGTTGGAGGTAAACAATTTCTCTTTTCTCCTGAAAATTCACACATTTTATTTGATCTGGGAGAGTGATGGCTCTTGTATCCTCTTATTATTGTAGACAAAGGGAGAGAGAAATCTGGGGCATTTTCAGATTCAATTTGTGGACAGAAATGGAATTGATCTTTAGGCACAGTTGTCAAGTAGGGATCTCCGTGTCTCTTTTCATCTTTGATCCCCTCCTCTGTGCTTATTCCTTTTCTCCTCCAGCTTTTCATCTCTTCATGAATGGTCCTGTCCCAAACCCAAAGGTTTTCAGATGTCACCTGCAAGTAGAAAGGAGAATTAATGTTTATTGAGCATCTGATTTGTGCCAGGCTGGTGCTAGATAGTTTATTATATGATCTCACCAAGCTGTGCTTGACAGGGTGGTTTAGTCTAAATGATTTGGTCAAGCTCACACAGTTGCATAGTCCCAGACCGAATTTGGCCTCCTGGCCTTGTGACCTGGCTCTGGCATAGACCCCCTCTGTTTTCATACTGCTGACTCCTCCCACTCATGCATCCATTTCTTTCTCCTCCTTATGTAAATATTTTATTGCATAATGAAATCATAGAGTAGCCACATGCTTGGAGACAATTGTTGGCTGGTTAGACTCTGTTTTTATGTCATTGCAGTTTTGAAAGTTGAAATCTTGGGTTATTGAGGCTGAATTTTAGAAAAGACCCTTTACAGCTTTATTTGTATTGTTATTAAGATAGGTTGATTTCTAATAGAAAGGGGCCCTATAATATCAGGTCTGTCAAGGCACCTCATATTTACTTATTGTATTTGACACATTGTGTAATTGTCTTTGTGCTCATCTCTTTCTCTCTCTCTCTCTGTGTATCATGTTCTTACATCTCATATATATCTTGATGAATTCTGCCCACTCAAGACTGTTTGTTAAATAAGGAGAAAATTAGTAAATCCCTTCAATGATAAGATATACGCATATGAGTATTTTCATATTATATTCTTAAATATCACCGTCATTATCATCATCATTTCTTCCTCAGTATCCCAACAACTTTTTGATCTTACCTTATTTTAGAGGCATCACTTTGTTCTTTAATTATCCTGATCTCTTTTTTATTGTTTAACTACCAAATGAGTAAACAAATGAAGTTGATGTATGTACCAAAAATTCCTGAAAGCGAAAGGAATTTAATCACTGTCATCTATTTATACTTGCACGTATGACATCATTTATGGCATCTACACAGAACAAATTAAGGTATCATTCATGACTATTGCTTATATGTAGAAACTAAGATATTTCTGTGGTTGTTTGTTCCAGCTTTGGGAGAAGGATTGGTTTCTAATTGTTCTGTCTCCTTTCCTTTTAATAGTACTTGTCCAGTTGTGTAGGAGATGGTGGTTAAGGATCTATGAGGCCATAGATATCAGTGCATGTTTTGGAGCGGGACAAAACCTCGGTTTGAATTCTCATTCTTATCAAGTTATTATGTTTTCTGAACCTCAGTTTGCCTCTTCTGTGAAATGGGATGGTAATAATCAGAGTTGTTACATGAACTGAATGGGCTAATCTAGGTATACAGCCAGGCATATGCTACTGATACCAAGTA
The DNA here is from genome assembly GCF_902729225.1 of Pteropus medius. Classification (NCBI taxonomy): domain Eukaryota; kingdom Metazoa; phylum Chordata; class Mammalia; order Chiroptera; family Pteropodidae; genus Pteropus; species Pteropus medius. The sequence continues at coordinate 12,716,430 of NW_024340692.1, forward strand.
AACCTTCCATTGATGCTAACTCTTATTTTATTTGTAATGTATAGATGTATTATTATCATTAGTAGTAGTAGTAGTAATAGTTGTAGTAGTAGTAGTAGCAGCAGCAGCAATATAAGTTTTTGGTAAGGAAATATGATCACGTTGAAAGCTTCGTAACCTCTGCACCTCCTTTGTGGCACTTATGAATAGCTAAGAAGAGGGAGAGGAGAGAGAGGTTTGTTGCACTTCTGTTTCCATGGAGGACTTCACAGAAAAGGTAACAAATCAAACAGTTTGAAAAGGACCGCATTGATGGGTTGATAGGGAGACCTGTGTTCTGTGTATGCAGTGAGACAGAGTTTGCCTGGTGGAGAGTAAGAACGGGCAACAGAAAAGAGTCAGGGGCAACAGAAAAGAGTCACCCCCTGCCACCCCAACTCTGGGCCTCCCAGCAATCTCCCTATTTTAAATAATAAAATACTGTTCTTCTTTTAGCCCCCTCTCCAATTACCCATGGAAAGAGGCCCTGTACATGCTATAATTGTGGTATGGGAATGACCTGTCCATAGACATTTAGTGTCTGCCCTGTGCAGGCCTGGTACTCTGGGAGTGAGGAGTAAGGAATGAAGGAAGATAAAATACATTCCCTATCCTTGTGGAACTGCCAGAAATGGGGGAAAG
>NW_024340692.1:12717143-12784750 GCF_902729225.1 Pteropus medius
AATATATAAGGTAGAAATGATCAGTAACACAAAAGATGCAAAACTAGCATTACCTGGGAATTTATAGGATGGATAAAACACTGTAAAATTGGGATTTGTTTCCAGGAGGGGTTGGCCTTTGGGCTGATCTTTGATCATAGCAGTTGGGGGTAGATGTAAGGGTGATGTGGGGATGGTAAGGGATTCCTGGCAGCCTGGAGTAGAATGTGGTGAAGGAACTGGGGCTTCTTGTGAGTGTAGCATGGAAACTGATGTAGCCATATCTCACTCAAGATCAGCAATAATTAGTAAAAATTTTCTTGAATCTATTTTTGCTATAACAAGGGAAAAGAGGGAGAGATTGAGAGCTACAGTATGTTCAGTGTTCAAATTAAATGTTAACTCTTTTGTGTAGTTAAGGACAAACTTATTCTTTCTTATGCAAAAGAAAAAGAAAGGGAGAAAACAACAATGTGGCAGTAACTTAAAAAAAACTTAAAAAAATCCTGGTTTGCTTATGTGGTTGCTTATTTTCAAGTTAATACATATGTAGCGATTATAAACATGTGTGCAAACTTGAACAGACTGTAGACTCACCTTCCTGAGTTCCCTGTGTGGCTTTTGCAAGGTTCTCAGAGAGTTAGCTTTTTTATAACACATTCCTTGTTTAGCCATTAGAAAATTATGGGTTTTATTTGAATAAACTCAGCAGCTAAAATAGCACTTCCAGAAAGGTGGGTGAGCTCATCGCTGTCTGAACCAGGCAAGTTAATGACCTGCCCAGTATTGTTCAAGCAGGCCAGCACTGGCTGACTTCACCAGCTGTTCCACTTGAAGGGAGACATTGTTTCTTAGGCTGCATTTGTCGAATGCTTTCCTCTCTGCACACCAGCCTTTGCTACTAGCTGTCCTGAATGTTCCTGGTGCTTGTACTTTATGAAAGCAAAGAGCAAGTAGCCCTGGAAATGTATGCAAAGTGTTCTCTGTACAGCTGTCTGAGGCCCCCACCCAAGAAAAAGATGTAAACATCTTTATTCCTGCATATTTATACAAATAGACACTGTCTATGGAAGCTCCCCAGTGGGAGGGCTTCTTACTTCTAACAGTTTTAAATGTTAGTGACAAAACAGCCTGGGAACGTGAATAGGAACATGATTAACTTAAACATGAGGTTGATGATTCCCATCACTTTTCAGGAAATATAATGGTAATGTATGGCATGGAGGTACGTGGAAGAAGAGAATGAGAATTGTGGAATTTGTTTTTACTATAATAAATTAAAATACGGCACAATGTTGAACTTTAGGAAGTTCTTAAGACATTACTTGCATAATGTTCAGTTTGGTGAAGAAATGAATAGCTGAAAGATGAATTTCAATGGACTTAAAATTTTAAATGTTAGGCTCTAGGGCAGAGTGGCAAGAAAATAAGCAGATGGTAAGATGCCTTAAATTTGGTGTAAGAGCTAATGTGCTGAACTCTGAAATATACTATTCTACAGTCAAAATGGAGAAAGAATAGCAATGTAGTTTTAAAGTCAAATTGAATGCTCTTCGGAATGAGTATCAAGCACAATCCTGGTACATTGGTTCAGGCCTCTTTTAAATGATTAGTTTTTGCATTATCCTTCCCTTCTGCTCTGTTTATCTGGAATACTGTTAATTTTTATTACTAGGCTAATCCTTGGATTAAAAATGTAAGACATTTCATCTCTAGGTAGGAGAATAGAAGTATGAGGTGAACTTTCTTCAGGGTTCTGTCTTTACTGGAGAAAAAACTAATTCATCGTTGAGTGGATTGTAACTGCAGATGCTAATTTAGAAATCTGTTGGCCAATTAAGGTGACTTTGATAAGACTATTTTATTCTTTTCAATCTTATGTATTCGTGAGCACATTCTTAGGAAGATTGCTGCTGGTTAGTGTTGCATGTCAGAGATGAGGGAAGTTTAGTTATTAACCCTACATAGTGGGTAAAGGGGGGCAATAGGCAGGCTGTGGAATGAGGAAAGGGCCAGGTTGAAACATTTCCAAAAGGTATTTTTGTTGTTTATACTTGTTAATTATTAATATTAATTATTGATGAAAAGTGGTTTTGAGTTACATACCACACATTGTTTAGGAATAAATGATCACATTTCTTATCTGGAACCATAGTAGATATTAAACTGTTTCTGAATAATCAATATTTATTAATTTAGCACGATTTCCCCCTTCCTTCAACATTAAAGATAAAAATCCATGAATCTCCAGCTCATAAAAAATTTGTTTTGACAAAGTGTACTACTTTTCCCACAGCTTTGGGTGGCTTTTAATACTAAATTAATATGTTAAGGACTGGATTTGTCCAAATTAGGTCAGTAATTAAAAAATATCTTTAGAACAAAGAGCATATTTCATATAAGACACATAGATAACATATAAGGCTTTGTAGGTTAAAATTGCCATTTTCATTGTATTATGTTTTGTCTCAGATGTCCATGCTTTTTCAGGTATGCATTTTTGTGATCATCTTAGTTTCTTGGAAATGAGCTTTTCAGGAGTTTCTATATTTTATAGTTCATCATATAGGTTTAAATGGAGCATATTCTGTTTAAATTCCAATAGGCAGTTATGAACAAGATTGATGATTGCTCTGAGAATCTGAACTGGCTGATGCTTACATTGAGAGAGGGTGGAGGGGTGAGGGAGAGAGCTATTGATTGAGATGGAGGGTTACATCCCTGTGACAGACTTGGAGACATTGCTCTCAGAGTTAGGCTGTAAAAGTCAATGTTTATGTTTCTTAGGCATTCTAGGCTTTCTGAATGTTACCAGATTCATTTTAGCTTCAGTCTTAAGGACTATGTGTTGGGTTTATATGAGCTGTAGTTTTAGATTGTGTTATTCTATTGGTGGACTCTACTGTATAATATCAATACAGTCATGTGCCAAAGTACAAGTCACAGCATTGGCAACTCAAAAGAGTTGTTTGGTTGTAGAAAATAGCACACGCAGTTGAACCACCTCTGGAGTTGATTTTGCATTTGCCTGGGCGGCCACCAGAGGTGACCTGTACTGGTATATTTTCCCAGTAGGGAGAGGTTGTAGTAGTAACTTGAAAACGTTACTTAAGGTGGAGTAAGTCGGCTGATACTGGATCAGTCCATTCTCTGTCATCTGAAAGACTTGCCCACTGACTTCATTCATAGCTTAGTGTTTGATCTGTATTAGCAGTTGATTTACCACTTTTTAGATCCCCAATCTAAGATTACAGATCCTCTGGAGGATCTGGGAAAGTCTCCTTTACTTTTATGAAGGTTATGGTCAGTTAAGCTTTGCTTTCGATGGGCTTACTTTATTTTAGGAAGAAAAATTCTGCATATGTGAAAAGTGAAAGGACACTTGCCTTTTTCAAGGGAGCTGAAAGCTATTGGTTTCTCCAGAGAGGATTACTGGTGAAGACAGTTATGAAGAGAACAAGTAACTCTTTTAAATTAACAGCGGTGTGTTCTTGCTTAAATATTTCCCAGAACGATTCTAGAGAAATATAATACAGGTAAGTTTTGTTATGTGTTCATTGTGAGTTATATTTACGAGAAACAAAAATAGGATTAGAATCATAGAGGAGGAAAAGCTTTTTTGTACCAGTGGCTTAATGTATTATATCTCATGAATTCTAACCATTTATAAAATTATTTGGTTTCTTGCCCCTACTCATGGTTGATTTTTTCTCTCTTTTTCCATCTAGAGACCTTTGAATTATTTTTATTCATAAGTGAAAAATGTCTTACAGCTTTATTTCCTTTTATTAATAGTTCCTTCTTGCCCTTAACCACATCTCTGACTTTTTGGCATGTAAAGTCCAATGAGCTCATGCTTAATCATGTATAAACAACCATCTAATTATATGGTTTTGAATTTTCATTTGACCGACTGAATAAAAATGACACAGAAAAGAGAAACCTGACAACCTCCCTGTATTTGGATACCTGGCCTTTCTCTCCCTCACTCTCTTCATGCATTTAGTAAAATGCGTGTTAAAACTTATCAAAAAATCAGTTTGCATTTGCCAAGTTTCTGAGGTAAAAATTGTTCTTTTCAAGGCTACGTGCAAAAAACAAGTCAGACAAGCTATATATATGTCTTCTTTCGGACTTTATTCTTTCCTCCTCTGGACAGAGGTGTTACTAGAATTCCTTGTGCTGCTGGTGTCACATAACAGAGCAACCAATATTCCTGGGGCAAGATTTCTTAATCTTTGTCCCTGCAGTCTCTCCCTTAAGGTACAATAACAAGGATCCCAGTGGCTATATCTTCCCACCCTCCCCAAGCACTCTGATTGACACATTTTTGAAAGAAGGTAGTGGGAAAATCTTTGCAAACAAAGGTATTCACTGTATTTAAGCAGGAAGAACGAAGTTGTCCATTCCCCTTTTTTACTCATTGGCTTAGTCCTAGAATTCTGAACGTGGAACAAAATCTTTTCTGAACATTTAGGTGGTTTCACTGTGGATATCTAGATGTACTCAATAAAGAAGACCAAAGAAAAGATAATTCCCTTTATAATTATTTTTTCTATGTCATAAGTACCTAGAGAGTAGATTTGGCTAATTAGTATTTAAGAACTATAACAGAGAAGAAAGGGAAGGGGATACCTGTGAAATTTGGCAAAAGTGATTTATTTTCTCATGAATTCTTCAGCTTTAAAACAATTTGTTTTCTCAAAGTACTATGACTCTGAAACATGCATATCTCTGGTAAAATTTCACACACTTATTAGATAGGGTAAGTTTGTTTGGAAAAAAATTATATTAACTCCATTTTGAAAGTTGAAAGAATGATTTCACTAAGATTTATGTCTTACAGTCTTCTTTATTGAAAATATTTTTAGAGATACCTTCATAATTGTTTCAGCTCATTTTAAGGAGCTAATATTACCTGGTGATTCATAGGGATTTATTATAATTATTCTAAACTGTAGATTTGTATCAAGGCTCACGTTCTTCTCATTGTGCATGAAGATCAAAGTGAGACAGACCTCTGCCTTTTGCTATTATTTTTGTTTTGTTTAGAACAACGAGGAGAACAAATTCTGGCAGAGTTTATAATTTGATTTTCCTAGAGCAGTCAAAAGAGGAGGCACTCTAAATTAAGACCTCTACTTAATCAACCCTTGGAGAACTGGGGAGGGATTTTATTTCTGTCTTTCCCATTTACTTTCAACGCCATGGGATCTTATGTTACATATGATTTGTTATTAATTCTCTTCTAAGAATTTGTATATTATTCAGGAAATAAGATTTTAATTTGATTAATATTGCACTTTTTATTCACATTTATTTTCAGCTTTCATATTAAAATTTAAACAAATAATACTCCTTAAAAAAGTATTACTTTAGGTATAAAATAACATTACTCTGAATTTAGATTTTTTTCATACTGATGTCAATCTGTATTTTGATTGCTTTTTTATTTTGATGAGAAAGTACTGGGGTTGGAAGTGGTGATATTCCTCATTGTTTGACCTAATTTTAGATGTCATTAGTTAAGAGTTAATGCTGATGCATTGTCTGAGTTAGCACGTATAGGCTGTAGAGATAAAATAACCACATTTACTTTAATGCTAGCCCATATTCTAATCATGTTTACAGAGATGCTTAGATTATTCTAGTTCTCTTATAAATTCAAAAATAGCGTTAAATAAAAGGCCTTAGCCATATTCCATGTGTGTTGAGATTCATGATGTTAGAATTTTTTTCTATATTTTGGTAGTTTAGTTAAAGTTGTGCAATTTTATGACAAGTTGCTTGAACCAAAGGGCGGATATTTCAGACTCCCTATTTCTTCAATTTTAATTAAATTTGTTGTAGGTACAACTTATTCTACTAACTTACATATAAGAGAAATGGTTCTTTAAACTATTTCTTTTAAATCAAAACAAATGAAACTCCATGACCCCATCTTGCTGGTGAGTGGGAAATGTAATCTTAGTCATTGTTGATTAAGTGCCCAATATCATGCCAAGGTGAGACAAGATCCCAGGATCTTTGTACAGGGCAGAACATTCCAAGTGCTTAGTTCTTGGTCCATTAGGTTGCTCTGAGGTGCCCACTAACTAAGCCCATATGGTCTCTGGAAATCTGCTATTCTATGCATTGCTTGGGTACAGGAACCTTTGCTGGAGTTGCAAGCCCCCAGACCTAGAGTCTGGCCTTTGTATATTTACTGTGCAACCATGATCTCCACCTTCATTGCTTTTTCTGAACGTCGCCTCTCTACTTGGGAGGCTGTCAAACTGCTGTTCTTCCCAGACTTTGGGCAGTCTTTCCTTTTTCTTGTTTTCCTCAGAGACACTCAGAGCACCTGGATAATCTCAGTGGATTTAGACTTCTACACAGGATTAGAAGAGAAGATGAAATCAAGCAGTGTCAACTCTTAGCCCTCTTGTAACACCTAGAGACAAAGGAGCACAAATTACGAATAATAGCTCAACAAGTGTTTTGTGGTGTTCCTCTGCTCCTTTATGGGTTTCGGAGCAGAGAGTAAAGAATCGACAGCCTACAGAGGCTAAGGGCTGGCCGGGTAGGTGAGCAACTAGCTCAAGGGCGTCCGAATGCAGGATGCTGGGTACTTCTAGTTCTTGCAAGAGTATTCAAATTAGATTTTCATGTAAGAGAAAGTAACCTCCATAACCATTTGCCTTTTCTCCAGGTTCGATTCTTCTGGGCATCTCATATTGACTTGTAAGGCCATGTAGAATATGTAACAGAAAAGATTTATGATAGAATATGTGTCTCTTTGGACAGTCTGAGAAATTACTGTTCGAGGGAAAACAATTATAGCCTAGCAGCTTTTAATAATGACTGTAAGCTGTGCCTTTTAGATACTAAGAAGTTATCTCTAATATGAAAGAGTGAATGGGATTTTCCCTTGAGTCAGATCTTAGATCCTGAAAAAAAGTTCCATCGATTTATATTGAATGGCTTAGACTTTACTCCTTACGTTGGTAGTATGTGGTGGGGGGAGGGGGACGGGGTGTAGAAAGGAGTATTTTGGCGGGGGAGACAGAACAAACAAGTAATTTAGAGACAAGGACATACTAACAATTGTATTCACCAGGGATCACTGTCTTTCTTCCACATCGTGACACATTTGAGAGGGAATGTCTCAACCTCATTCGTGGCCTTGAACGATATTTGTCTTGCCTTATGAATTTCCCTAAGAGTCATATATATTTTTCCTCTCTTTAATTCCGCCCCCGCTCCACCCCTGAGTTATGGATGTTGTCATTTCCCCTTAAGAACTGGATCTCTGAAGGTGGGGCGTCTCCTTCCACACGCTCGCAGCGTGCACCTGGGGCCAGGAGCACCCAGGGCCTGGCGCACCCGGGGTATGGTCCATGGCTCCACCTGGGGCATGAACCCAGAACCTTCTGCGTATAAAGCAGATATGCTAACCACTACACTATGGAGCCATCCCCCAAAATCATATTTTTTATTCATTTATCTAACAAATATTTACTCTCTGACATAGGTGTCCCAGTCATTGTTCCATAGAGTAAGGGGTCTCACCAATACACGACCTTGTCATTTCTCAATCAATTTCTGCTTTTGGTTGTCTTGGGGGGGAAAAACAGCTTAGAGAAAACATGATCTTAATTTATGTAGAAGGTTTTGTAATCTAATATTTCTTACAGACTCTTTAGTAACCCTTTTATTTGTCTTCTTTATAAAGTCATTTGGGGTTACTCTGTTCCCTCTGTCTCTAACCTGGTCCAAACTTCATCACTGCATCCTGGGATCATAGCAACATATTCCTAGCTTGGTTTCTTGTCTTCAGTCTTTGCTCTGCTTCTATATGTATTGAAAATAGTTAGATTGTCCTCTTCATAGTACCTTAACATAGCAAAGCCATGCTTAAAAACCTACTATAGCTCTTTTAGGGGCCGGCCTTGGAGGTCCTGTGTAATCTGATAACACTTTAATAAAAATGTGAATGCCTAAGGCTTACAGAATACTTTCTGTATGCTAGACACTACTGTAAGTGCTTTACATACATTGAATTATTAGTTCTCCAAATAGTCTTATAAAGGTAGGTACATGATTATCCCCATTTTCCAGATGTGGAAACAGAAACACAGAGAATTTAAGGAGCTTGCCCAAGGTCACACAGCTGGTAAGTGAAGCCATTCTGGCCCTAGCATCTCCATGCTTTATCACCGCCATACCCTTTTTGTAGCACACTCTTTTATTTCACTTTGGTCAGCCAACTTTTTGTGCTGCTGACTCCCCTCCGGTCATTGAAAGGCTCAGATCAAGTCTCACCTCCTCTACAAAAATTCCTCCAATTTATACAGATCTTTTTCTTGTTTGAACTCTTTCCGTTCTCAGCATTATGGCAACTCAGTTTAAGATTGGGTATGTCCTAGTTGTTTCTTGTGTTAGTTAAAACTCTCTCCAACTGGCCAGAACCTCTTTGAGGGCTATTCCAAAAGCCTAGGACTCCATTAGTATATAGCACAGAACCAACCTCACAAGTAGTGCTTGATAAATGTTACCTGTTCATGGTGTTGGAGAAGCTGAGGCACTTTTCTCTCCTGAAAATGTACTTCTTCCCTCCCTTCTTCTCACCCTTTCTTATATTTCTGGAAGTGCAGTCTTAATAGGGCAAGTAGTATAATAATTTCACTTGAAATTTACTTATTTTCACAGATTAATCTCACAGATAAGCCTTGGTTTAAGCTTACTAAATTGGATTGTCAGCAAGAATTGTCTAACTCATCTACGTTTCCGCACTCTCTAGACTATATAGTATAGCATAGAGCAGAGATGCAATAAACCAGATCAGTGAGCAATAAAGGAGTAAACTGGGCCTGTACTGGTATTTCAGTTTTTCAGTTTTTGCTTATTTAATAAATACATATGTTCTATTTCCATGGGGTTGTTAGAAAATTTGTTGAGGGAAAAGCAGTAAATGTGCTTACATTTCCTCTTTGGTTTTCTAGGCTAATTGTTGGTGAACTTTATTTAACACTCTTGCTATACTAAGAGTCTCTATGGAGCAGAGCAGCTTTCAGTTAACTTGGCAAATCATTACAAGAGAGAACAGAAGGGTCAGCATAAGCACTCTCTACTAATTAGTTGATAATTGATGTACAATAGCTGACTGATGGGACTTTAGAATATAAACTTTGGGAATGCTGTTTAATATATCTTTACATCTTTATGAGGTGGTTCAGAGCTGTGTATTCTTAATAACATCTTATCAAGACTGCCTGGTGGTGGGGAACAAGAACGAAGTTTCATTTCCAGGAATCCAGGGCACTGAGTGGTACAAAAAGGAATATGATATTTTTTAATCTTTCAGGGTATAAATACAATTCCATTTAATGCAGGGATGAAATGAAATGAGTAATGTGGTGATTCCATACTTTGTGGCCAACATTCCTGAATGCTGACTAAGGTTAAAAGAGTGTTGGTGTGAAAGTTATATTCTTTGTGGGATAAACTTGGTAGATTCAAGCTGAACTTTGTGGTGGAAAAGTGCATGATTCATGGGAATCCATTAATCTGGATTTGGATTTGACCTATTTATTGGCTGGGACACAATACCTCATTTTGGAATGGAGTCACAATGATAGTCTTTATATGACCTCCTCCTCCTTTTAAAACTTGACCTTCTAGATCTTTATCGACCAATGTAAAAATAATCAATCTCACTCTAATATGCTTGCACAATTATTGCTGTCTTATGCTGTTATTTACTACCATGTGGCCTCTTCCTTATTGTCCAGTTTCTGGCTCATGTCCTCCTCCAGCCTTTTACCCCATCTCTACCAGATAAATGTTGAGTAAACTCGGTTTCCAATGGAGGTGTACCACTACCTGTGGCACAGGGTCCCAGATGCATGTCAGCAGGGCGTTTGCCCCAGCCTCATCTTGCTTTGTTGGTTTAAGATGGAGCCTTTGAATTTGCATTTTTGAAAAGCTTCTGTGGCGACACTAACGTCCAGCCAGGTTTGGAACCATTGGTGAATAAATAATGTCTGGTTTTAAAATCAGGTCCTTAAGGTTGACTAAACCATCCCTCTAACCTCTGCTTTCTCCCTTTCTTCTGGTCAGAACCCCCTCTTGCAGCAGTTCTAACTTCTGTTCATTTTCCCCGGTATACGCCATGCCTTCTCCCTTCTGTTTCTATGTCTACACTCTACCATCTCCTCATTCATGCGCTCATTCTTTGTTTTAGCTTATTGTTTTCCAAAGTGTGTTCCTTGGAATGCCAGTTTTGAAAGAGTCCACGGAGGGGGAAAAAAGCATACACAAATAAATATATTTTGCATTTTATTTGCTCCTCTGGGAAACTAATTATATGCATTTGCAGTATCAAAGGCTCTTTGAAGAACTGAAATAAGGATATATGTTTAACTTTGTCATATTGGGGTTTCCCAAAGGTATTTGGGTCTTTCTATGACCTTAACTTAATTGTTATCATTGAACACCTTTGAATTTCCTGAAGAACTTTGGGAAATACTTTGTGATTAAAATTATTCCTCTTCACCGAAGTATCTGGTGCATAAAAATGCCTCTCTGAACTCCTGTCTATAATTCAGCCTCATGCTTATAAACATAGACAGTCCAGTATCATTATCAGATTGTTCTTAGGTGAGTATGTCTTATCTCTACAGAGATTGTAAGCTCCATGGAGACAAGATGCTATATCCAGTTTTTGTTTTGTTTTCTTTTTTTTGTTTTTTATCTCCCATAGGTTTTGTGTGGTTTCGAGCATTTGTAAAACTTGCTAAATTGAAATGCTTTGCCCCTGAATATAGAAGCCAATTATTTCATTCTGATTGTCATCCTTTGGTGTTTTTAGCCAATTACCCATGCCTTAACTGTATTTCAGAGTAACACACTACACACTCACATATATTCATTAAGTTGTCACTATTGTAACTCAGCAATGAAACATTTGACAAAGCACTAGGCAACAAACCTAGTACGCTTAGTATGCAATAATTTCTTTTTTTTGTGGGGGTTGTTAAAGAGAAATATTTGTTTTATTTTTAATTTTTAAAGATTTTAAAAATTTTATTTTTTAATTAGAGTTGACATTTAATATTATTTTACATTAGTTTCGGGTGTACAGCATAGTGGTTAGACATTCATATAATTTACAAAGTGATCTCCCCCAATTAGTCTAATACTCACCTGGCACTATACATAGTTATTACAATATTATCAACTATATTTTCTATGCTCTGCTTCACATCTCTGTGACTATTTTGTAACAACCAATTTGTACTTCTTAATCCCTTCAGCTTTTCACCTAGCTCCCCAATCCCCCCTCTCATCGGGCAATCACCAGTTTGTTCTCTGTATTTAGAAGTCTGTTTCCATTTTTTTTCAGTTTATTTCACTGTTTAGAAATCATATGATATTTGTCTTTCTCTGTCTGACTTATTCCACTTAGCATAATAACCTTCTAGATCCATCCAAGTTGTCCTAATGGTAAGATTTCATTCTTTTTTATGGCTGAGTAATATTCCATTGTATTAATGTACCACATCTTCTTTATCCAATCATCTATTGATGGGCACATAGATTGCTTCCATATCTTGGCTATTGCAAATAGTGCTGCAGTGAACATAGGAATGCCATATATTGCTTTGAATTAGTGTTTTGGTTTTCTTCAGATAAATATCTAGAAGTGGAATTGCTGGGTCATACAGCAGTTCTATTTTTAATTTTTTGAGGAACCTCAAACTTTTTTTTATAGTGGCTGCAACAATTTGCAATCCCATTAAAAGTGCATGAGGGTTACTTTTTCTTCATACCCTTGCGAACACTTATTTTTTTATTTATTGATGATAGATATTCTGATAGAAGTGATACCTCATTATGTTTTTAGTTTGCATTTCTCTGATGGTTAGTGACGTTGGGCATCTTTTATATATGTATATATATTGGTCATTTGTATGTCCTCTTTGGAGAAATGCCTATTCAAGTCCTTTGCCCATTTTTTCATTGGATTTTTTTTTTTTTTGAATAAGAGGTTAATATCCAAAATTTATAAAGAATTCATACAATGCAACACTAAAAATCAAATGATCCAGTTAAGAATTTCTTATGTCTAGTTCTGGGAAGGAGTATGAATGAGAGTCGAGGAGACTCTAATAGTGAGATATGGGATAAGTAAAAGAGATCTGAATCCTGGAGCCCATCAAGGGCAGGACAGTTCTGCTGTATGTCGAGAGGAAAATCTTGGGCAGAGAGATATCAGCATCTAGTCCTTGGTCACTTGGGAGAAAAGAGGTGTTAGAAACAATATCAGAAAGGTACCAGGGATAAATTCTTCAATAAAATACAACTAACACTTACAATGTATTTATTAATTGCCAGGTCCTAAGTTAATAACATATATTTGGTTTTTTAATCCTCAAAACAAGTTAATAAGGTAAAAGTATTAGTGTTAATCCCATTTTAGAGATGGGAACACTGAGGCATAGAGAGCTTAAGTAACTTGTCCAAGGTCACATGGCCAGTTAATAGTGGAGCTAGGGTGTAAACCCATGCTCTTAACTCCTGTGTTGTGTATTGTTAACTCACTTCTTTTCTTTCTCTGCTTTTTTTTTAACCTGCCCCCAATGTCCAGTGATTTATTAACCCATTCTTGAAGACCCACCTTGGCATGAGTCTCAAAACCTTTCCTTGAAAGACATGGTCCTGCATTAGAAAACAATTGTCTTAACGATATTATTGGGATAATTGATAATTGAATATCAACAGTGTATTACATACTAGTACTGTATCATTGCTAAATTTCTTAAATGTAATGATTGCATTATGGTCAGATCTTTAGGGGTGAAGGGCATAAAATCTATGACTTATTCTTAAATGGTTCAACAAATTAATGATAATAATAAGCTTATATATAGACAGATGAATAGGTAAATATATTGATCAATTAGTAGTTTATCATTAGATAAAATATAGAGTTCATTGTACTGTTCTTACAACATTTCTGTAGATTCGAAACATTTTTAAAGTGAAAGGTTGAGAAGAAAACACTGAGGCAGTAAGACATATGTTATATACTAATCCTTTTAATACTATTAACAATGCTATGAGTTAGGTGTTATTACTGTCCTCACTTTAGGGAACAGGACACTGAGGCACAGAAACTTTAAGGACATGGTTTAGTGTCATTGCCAGTGAGTAGGAGAGGCAGGACTCAAATCCTGATATGTATTATTTCTGTTTCTGTAACATCCTGCATATGTTAGGTTGAACCATGTGGAAATTGCTCTTATTCAATCATGTTTGACCTGTAAAGAAACCATTACACATGACCCAACCTAGGAGTAGGGATCGCCCCTTTTATAATGAATAGTTGGTTTGGTGTTCGTCTTTATGACCAGAATATCGGCTCCATGGGGACTTAGACTGTCCATCTTGCTCACCATTGTCTCCAGGGACTGTCTGGCTTGTGGTTGGCATTTGATAAGTGTCAGCTGAATGAACAATAACAACCAAAAAAATTTTGGTTATTTCTCCCTACCCAGCTCCCATATATATGCCATTTCTGCTTCCCCCATATCTGTGTCATTTTTTTAGAGGAACCAGTGTATAAACATAAACCATTCTGAAGGATGAGGCCTCAGCAGGGATAATCGTGACATAATCAACTATTTGACTTTGAGAAAACCTTTAAACTAATAGAGATGTTAATTAAAAACATGCCCTTGCCAAGATGACCTCTTAGTTTAGAAACTCTAAAATGCAAACCATTTGTGCTCCCCTCCCGCATGCAGTGATTTTGGCTAGAATGTATGTGGCACTCAAGATGCCATCCACTTGGATTCTTATTTGAGCAGTAAACACATTTTTAAAAAAACATTGTGCAGACACTAAAAATAAGCGGTATTTCAAAATGAAAACCAGCGCACAAGTAGTTGGCACATCTGGTAGTAAGAAAAGTTGTACGGTTTTGTTTTCAGGGAATGATAAGCCAAGGAACATTCAAACTTGGCCAATTGAAAACTTTTTCCTATCTGTGGTGACACCTGGTTTTAAAAAAATTGGCTCCAGACTCAAAGCCGATAGAACATTGGAAATGAGTAGAGAATTAAATAGAATCATCCACTATCTGGTTTTATGCAAGGGATTATAAAGAACTGTTTTCTTTTTACTGCAAGAAAGAAAATGGATCAAAAAAGCGATGACAGTCATGAACAACAATAATAGCAACATTAGCAGCTAATACCCATTGAGTACCTATTATGTGCTAGACAATGTGCAGAGACCTTTACATGTGTAATTAATATTAGATGTACAATAACTTTATGAGGTGATGTTATTTTTATTCTCATTTTACAGGTGAGAAGACACAGTATAGAGATAAGGCACACAAATGTTTAATTTGCCCTAGTCACACAACTAGCAGAAGTGTGTGTGTGTCTCTGTGTGTGTGTGTGTCGGGGTTGGAGGGAGGAATCCTAGGCAGGTAGGAGAGCCCACCCTCTACAAACACTGTACGATTCTGAGTAGTCTGGAGGTGTTCATTTGTCTAGCATTATTAAAAAAGAAATTAGCTGGATGGTTGCATTGACCACAGTGGCTCTTGGTCAAACTGTTGTTTGCCTCCACTGTTGAGACAGATGATATTGTTTTCCAGAACATTCTCCCAGCTGTGCCACAAACATTATATGTTCCCTAGAAATTTGCCATTCAGCTTCATGCTTCAAGGATGCCAGATGGATTCTTGTCAGAAAGCTGTCATTCCTTTGGGGTTAGATGAAGTTCAAGTTGACCAGTGTATTTGGGAGTAGGAGATGTTATAGTAAAAATCATGGGGACACTGGTAAGTTAGCAGTACTGTGGAGAAGTGTCACAGGATCTACTTAGTTGGAGTTTGTTTTTGAAAAATGGCACTTCATTTTAAAAAAGTAAACCAGGAGGATTTCAGTGGAAATTATTTGTCAGTGTTTAATATTCATGTATAACTATCCTTTATTTTCACTCATTTCTTCTTAACTTCATTAACAGACTTTATTGTTTATGTTCTCTATAGGCCTCGGGCTAGGTGCTGAGGAAGCAGAGATTCTTCAAACAAGGGGTTTAACTTTAGAGAGCAGTAAAGTATAAAATAGAAGGGGGTGACAAGCATGTAAACATTTCAGTCTCCTTGAGGTTTTGAGGCAGATGTGTTATGAGAGACCATTGGGAAATGAAAAGAAGAATTGGTCATATCTTCCCAGCTGGCAGAGGGGGAGGGATAGTTAGAGAGAAGGTGACCTTTGAATTGAGACCTTGAAGATGCAGAGGTGTTCACTAGGTAAACAAGTTAGAGGAACGGTGTTCCAGGCAGAGAAGAGCATAAATAACACAAGGGTTAACCAAATTTTCAGCCATCATATTGGTGTTTGTCCATTATTTGCACATATTTTCGCAGAACATTTCTGAAATCTCAACACCATGCACAAGTTTAATTGACAGTGTGTGTTTACTGGTACATAAAATAATAGTATGCCTTACAATATATGGCATCTTAGATTTGATGAAAGAACGTATTAATGGGCTTTGCCACCAAGTGTGCTGTTCCAGCTGCTAATATACCTTTATTTTAGAGACAGATATTAATACCTTTTTACCGAAGAAGAAACAGGCATGAAATGAGGGAGTTGCTTAGATGAATATATATGACACTGGATTAGACAGAATACCTGATATCTGATGTTGCTTTTCATGGCAGTGGTTGGTAGGGATAGGACCTGGAAAGAGAATTTGAATGTCTTTTATACTGAACTAGGCTATGAACCATCACATTGCCTTTTCTCCTGGGTAAAAAGGAGATTTAAAAAGCAAATGGCATGTAGCTTGTTGGATTTATAAAGATACTAAGTTTATGATCGTTGCATAAAAATGTACCCACTACTCTTGATGACAAGATAAAACCCTGATGGTACAGTGTTATATGAATTGTGAACACAGACTGACTATAACTGATCTTTCAAGGCACGAGAAGATGCATTAAATGTAAGCTGCAGTGGGAGAGGTAGAGGAAAGGTTCTGGTTTGTGTACCTGAAAAAAAAAATCAGAAATTTCCATTACAACTAATGATCTTGGAAAGTATCCAAGGAACAAACAAAGCATCCAGCACCTAAACCTAAGCATCTAGGGCCATGAAAATATACCCTAGTGGAATCTGTTTCTGATGTCAGTAAATCCCTGTGTGGCCTTGGGCAAGTCAATTACCACTTGGATTTTAGCTTCCCAGAGGGCTGCACTATGACAGACTTTGTGCCAGCAATAGATGTGACTTTCCCAGTGTTTTTGAGATCTCGTTTCATTGTTGAGTGCATAGTGATTGCTCTCTAAGGTCTTATTTATTTTTTGAGTTTTGTGGGCCCTTAGAAGAGAATGTTACAAAAAGTGACAGTCATTTTTTGCCTATTGTTTTAGTTTTTGGAAAAACAATAGAAAATTATGCCTACTATGGCTAAGGAAAGTTACGGTGATGCTTTCCCATCTACTTCGATCCCAAATATATCAATGAGAAAGATGGAGAGTTGGTGAGAAAATTTTAGAGCCTTATTTGTTAAAAACTGAGATCATATTTATTTTCATTTGTTTGAAATGGGAACAGAGTGTACAGTCACTGAGACTTGACTAGGTAGTTTGCAAAAAAAAAAAGTTTGAAAAAGTACATCTATGTAAAAAGAATGTCTAGAATGATTCAACCGTTATTTTTTTTATAAGTGAGTCATGACAGTGTTTGCCTTCTCCTCTTTGCTTTTCACTTTTCCCTAACAACACAGATTCTTGTGAGTTTCTTTTTCTTTCTCCTTTGAGTATGTACCAAATTTTACTACATTAGAAAATTGTTACTAATGAAACAAAAAATCTGTGTCAAATTTGGTTACCATGCTGCTTTTAGAATGAGTGTTTTGTTTATGGCTCTCATCCTGATTTTTTTAAATTGTGTATATGTCCAGTGACAGTGTATTGGGATGAAGAGAAGAAATCAAGATTGGAGAGATACAGCCAGACTATATCCTTTTAAAGAGCCTTTTTGGAAGGTCAGAATTGGAATGAAATCAACCAGTTAAACAAGTCCCCTCCTCCCCCAACCCCCACAGTGTCAGCTTTCCTTGCTGGGTGATTCAAGATATTAGCTATTCTAGAGAGAACTTAGTTTGACATAGGTAATCCCATCTACTTACCACCTTAACTCTTAAGGTAAGGAGATGATAAAATATGATTCTTAATATAACTTGGCACTTCTACATTAAAGGAGCAAAATATAAGCACATTTTCTATAAGTCGTGATCGTAGATGGGTTTCTGTTGTAGCATTATAGATTTTTCATTGGAATTAGAGGAAGTTTTTTAGTAACACCAGTACTTGGAAAAAAGATCCAAGGACTGTCTCCAAAGATGGGTCCCGATAAAAGTGTGCACATGTGTGTTTTTACTACTTTCTGATGTAAGGGACATGAAAGCTAACCTGATTCATTTGTTTTTAGGGGCTCTTGGCTTTGGGCCTCAGTGCAAGTCCATTGGAAAAGGCAGCTGCAACAATCTAGTGGTCACCAGCAGCCCCATGATGGTTCAGCGACTGGGACCCATTTCACCTCCAGCAAGCCAGGTCTCTACAGCATGCAACCAGATCAGTCCTAGCTTACAGAGGGCAATGAATGCAGCCAACCTGAATATACCTCCTTCAGATACCAGGTCTCAAGTTACTTTTTTTCCCCTTCCTATGGTATAATCACACCCCAAGAGTGTTTTTTCCTCCCTTCCTGAATGCGTGCATACACACACACACACACAAGACACACACACACACACACACACACACACACACGACTTAAGCAACTCCTTCAGTTTGAGCTTTTGTAGGGGAATGTGTATAAAAACTAAGTACATGCTATAATATCATCTTAATTGGGAAGAATGGTCTATACCTGCTGTCTTGTGGTATGAGTGAAATTAATAAGCAGCTTGAGATTTTTGGGCCTCGGTGACTAAAGCCCATTGTGTAAATTTGTCAATTCCTAGTGAAGCAAGTCATGTGTCACAGACTGGAAAATTGAGATGTTCCATGTGCATCTATCTTCCCTGCTCGTTTTTCAGTATGTATGTTGCAGTGTCCCCAGGCTGCTTTACAACTGTTTGGTTTGTCCATCTATTTCCCCATCCCACATGTCTACCCAAGTATCTATTAAATGTCTATTGTCTGAATAATATAATAGTTGACGTTCAGGGAGATAGAAAAAATAAAGACAGAAATCATGAATTTTAAGACTTTATGATGTGTCTGGGGAAACATGCTTTCATGTACGAGTTACATAACATTTCAGCACAGTGTCTAATTAGGTGCTGGAATAAATAGGTCCAATAAATACCACATATCTCTCGATGGGAGAGTTTGAATATGAAAGGGAAACCACTCTCTCAGACAAATACATCTCTCAAGATTGATATTAAAGGGGACATAAAATCAAAATACTGTGAAAGGTATAATATCTATTTCTATGTTTGAAATGAATTATTTCATCTTCTAGAAGTTTTATTCTTGGAGAAACACAATCCACGGTTTTTTCCTCTTAGTCCTGCCTCTGCTGTAGCTGATTTTGCGAAGGAATTTGACATGCTGGTCCTCTGCTTATTCTTATTAGGGGGCTAGAATCCACTGAGTAGTCTTGCTCTGAGATCCTGTTTGTTCTTTCTCTCCATCTTCCTTTTTATTCTGTTCCTCTCTTGTATCTCTTCACTATCCTCCTAACTGCTATTTGAGACTATGAAATCATAGTTCTTGGATCATATTTTATGCCAATTTTTTCACGATATGGAAACTTGTTTTTCACCTGAGTCTTTTTGTGATGGGAAGCTGCTGCTGTCATTTCCTCATTGATGATTATGCCTTGAGGGGCTCCTCAGACTTAATGAATGTTGCATGTAAAATTAACTGTACTTGTGGGTAGGTGTTATTGGGAAGCCTTCAGCTTCCTGTCAGTGGCAAGTCCAGCCCATGCCTTGAAGGCAGCCATAATTAATGGAGAAACTGATGGTAGGCAGCGCACAGGCTACTCCAGTTATGTACCTAACACAGTCCCTTTCATGGATTGACTAGGGAAGGGTCATTATCTCAGTGTTTTCTGGCATATTTGATTCCTTAGCATAATTTTATATCCTTAAAAGACAACATCTTAAAGATAGATTGACATGTTCTTGACTATATATTCTGTGAGTCCTTCTGTTGAAATAATTTTTTTGCAGAATGGGCAAAGAAACAGGACTTGGGGAAATGGCTTGGTGAAGTGTGGAACTTTTAGCAATTTGGAGAGGTCGCATTTATTTGTGATTCTTGGTTTTTATGCTCAAACAGAGGAGAGAAAGGATAGAAGGCAACAGTTCAACTTGAAGGCATTTTCTGTCTAGGGATAAAGATGGAGAGAGAATCAGCTTTGTACTTTATCCATGGCAGGGCAGGAGGTGGGAAAGAGCATGAGCTGTTCAGTCTGAATGATGGCCACCCTATAAAAAGCTGTAAAGTTAATTTTTTCCTGATCATCTATGTAATTCTTACTCATTTTAGAAAATGTGGAAAGTATGGAAAAGCGCAAGGCAGTTATCCTGAATCTTACCACCTACGGGCAACCATGGGTAGGCTTTTGATATACATCCTTCTAGTTATATGCAAACATATACATCATAAGCATGTATATGTATAGGTTTTCCTTTGTACCAAATTGATCTAATAATCTACAGTGTTATAATTGCTTTTTTTTCAGTTAGTATAAACACTTTATTTTGTAATGAAAGTCTTCAGCATCATATAATGGCTTCTTCCTGCTCAAGATTGCATTTTATTTAAAAAGCATATAAATAAAACTACAGTTTTTTATCAGTCTTTTATTACTGGGCATTTAGTTTCACTTTGTCTCAACATTATGAATAATACTTTATTGGATAATCATGTAAATATTTTATCGCATATCTCTGGTTATTAGAATAAATTCTCAGAAGTAAAATTTGCTGAGTTAAAGGAAATGTACAATTTTGAGGCTTTTGATATGTATTCTCAAATTGCACTGTAGAAAAGGCTTACCTGCTTATAAACTCACCAAATCTGAGAGTTCTTGTTTTCCCATATCTTATCAAATACTAGGAATTATTATTTTTATTAGTTTTGCCAATATTATTTTATCTTAATTTGCATCTCAATTATTGATAACAGTGAATAGTTTTTGTACATTTACTTACTGTATTTCTTCTTTTGACCTCCTTTGAGTATTTTTTTTCTGGAGTGCTTATTTTGGAAAAAGCACTCTTCCTTAGCTTTGTTTAGTTCTATTTAATCCAAACAAGAGAATCATGCCCTAATGCTGTGTATTTGCCTTTATTAATTTACGAACCATTTCTGACTAGCCTTACTTAATGAGAAATGCAAACAATACCTTACCATCCTGAAGATCTGGGAGCCATTCTTAATTTAGACGTTGCCAAAACCATGTAATACAGTAGACCATTGTATATATTTTCCCTAAAGTGACAAGGCTGACTGAGGTGCTGGTATGATAACCTCATACAGTGGCTTTGTATATAAATCTAACAAAAGTGGGGCAGCAGAAAAGATTGGACGCTATTTGCATGGGTTTTGTATATGTTAGTTTTTCTAGTGCTTTCACAAACATTGTGATTCTACATTTTATGACTGAATATTCATAAACTACCTGCAGGTATTATCCCTACTTTATAGATTATGAACCCAGGACACAGAAAGTCTAAATGCTTTGGCTAGTGTCACTTAGTTCTTCAGTTATAAAATTCAACCATCAATCTAATGTCACTCCAGATCTAAAAAGACACCATATTTATCTTCTTAAACCAGAAATTATTGAGGTGGTTTCTGGGGATAGAATTTCCTCGGGTTTCCTTTTGGGTTGGAGTATGTTCCCAAAGCTCAGAGAAGGCCAAGGGGGCTGAGAATGGACTCTGGGCTCTCTGTAAGTTCTAGCATTTTATAAAGCCATCCTGTGTTCAGATACAGTGCTAATTCTTCTGGGGGATTTGTCCAGGAACATTGACAAGAACTTCCATATAAATAATTACATATAAAAATTATTTATATAATAATATATCATTATATGTTTATGTAATGTATACATAAGTATATAATTACATGTTTATGTAATGTATACATAAATATATAGTATATTTATGTAATGTATACATAAAATAATTATATGTATAATTTTTCCTCCTGCATCATTTGAGGAATTCCATGTAATCTGTAAGTTAGTATTTCTTTTGAGTTTGACATTGAACCAAGTCATTCAGCTTGGTCATCACCCGTCTTATGGTCCCATGAGAGTTACTGAGCTCTTGCTTCACTAGTTACCCTCGCATTTTTCACTGATAGTTACTGAGTTTTTCATATTGTTTTTATTTCGTTTGAGCTATATCTCTTTCCTTTCACATATAGCTCCAAATTAACCAGTCACTAGAAATAATATTTCAAGGATCAGATGAACATATGGAAATGAAGATTGCTCCCAGTACAGAGCTAGCACCACAACTCTGTCACTTTCTTTCCCATATACCTGATGTGCGTAGCAGCAAGGGTTATAGGAAAGAGTCCTTGGGAATCTTTCACAGTCATTCAACATATTGTTGCAGAAAGAGAACAAAAAGTTTGGGCTCCAATCATAGCTTATATGACTTTAAGCCTCATACCAGGTCCTTTAATCAAGCAGAGCATTATGGACCACATATGGGGTATAATGTGGGGAAAACAACAGAAGATGTATGTGATCCAGCTAGGTGACTGCCAATAAGGAATTTGGCCCTTAAATAGAGGTTATTTAAAAAAAAACCCAGTTTACTTACCTTACAAGCTGTATTAAATGAAATAATGTATAGAGAAAATGCTTTGTAAGCTATAAACGATGGTTAGTTATATTGATTATTCACCTTCTTAATAAACAATTTTTTGAAAACGTATTACATGTATAACTCTCTGGTAGGTACTGGGGGAAGTAAAATGATCCCTTACGTTGAAAGATTTTGACTTTTATTGAGAAAGATAATTTTATTGAGGAAATCAGCTACATTTAAGGCACAGTAGAGATAGTATATAACTTCCTTGGAAAGAGAACTCTTATTGAGAGCTAGTGTATTTGAGAGATGTTTCATGGATTAGAACATGGATTAGAAAGATTAAAAGAACTGGGTAATTGCACAGGAGGGATGAGAGCTGCTAGGCAAAGACCATTTATTGGAAATTTTGTTCTTATTACATATTTGAGATAGAAAGGAGAGTTCTCTGTGCGTATGATTGCCTTAGTGAATAGAATATAGACATTGCTTTCTAAAAAATGTATGATAACTATTTTAGAAAACTGAGATGTCTAAGGACTTAAGGAACATGCCTACATGGAGTTATGCGCAGGTTTAAATTGAACCAAAGTTAAGTATAATTTGAGAAAAATAAGAAATATCTCTACAATGAAACAAATAACCATGTTTCACTATAGTCTGCCCTCAAACCAAATAATATAATTAGATATGCAAAGTACATACAAGTGGATGAAATACTTTCTGCCTGCTAGTCACTGCTTAAAAATCTAAAATGGTCCAGTGTGACAGTGACCAGGCAAATGCATCATCTGAGAATGTTCTATAAACTTTCTCAACCTCGGGGTATAAAGCATTCAGTTGTCTCACCTCATGTATGACACAACAACTGATTTGACTTGGGTCAGAAAGCAATTCCTGGATCTTCTTGGGGAAGGGACCAAAAGGCCCTTGACATCCAGTCACTAGGAACCTTCAGCTGAGCTCTACAAGGAGAGCTGCATGCTGTGGGTATACTGGGAAAATAATTGAAAGTGTCCATGGGGAATTAAAACACAGATGGTTCAGAAATCACTTTGGGCTTGCAAGAGGACTTCAGTCTGACTATAAGGATGTAGACCAAGAAAAAAAATCTGTGTCAAGGGCAACTGGACGTAAATTCCTGCTTTGTTTGTTATTGGTAAACATTACTTCTCTCGATGGAAGCATCACATCGATAATTGTGTTATCTATCACCTTATATGTGCATTTTGGAGTTGAGATATTTTTTGGCTAATATCTCATGCTTATAGGAAACAGTGTTCCTGGCTTCCATTTTGTAAAAAGGAGTAAGAGGAACAGATGTGATAAGAATGCTTTTCTTTTCCCTCAGTTCCTTTGCAACAGGTTGCTGTTTAACAGCTGGAAGTAGTAAATGGTTTTTTTTTTTTTTTCTGGGAAGACAGACATTCTGTATGATGTTTTGTTTTGATTTTTTTCTGTCAGAAAAGGATCTCTGTAGAAAGCCAAAACAGGTACATATAAATAAGCCAGATTTTTCTCATACCCCATGTCAAAGTTGAGAAATACAATGAACTATGTCTAGCTTTTTGTGACAAATTTTCCATTCAAGAGATACAGCTTTTCTCTTTGGTGATTTTTAAAGTAATGATGCCATCCATAGTAAAGCAAAATGAATTTTAAAGTGGCCAGACTATATTACAGTGTTTTGATGTGCAGGTAAATACTGTGACATGTGAGGCATGTTTTGAAAAGGGTAAGAACAGGAGAGAAATTGTAAATTACTGAAAGCTATTGATCTGCTTTTGTCCCAAAGTGGCTCTGATTTAGGACAATGCTCATGGAAAACCCAAAACTGTAGAGTATGATTAAACTCTGCTCAGCCCATATGCATAGTTCCAAATATGAATTGATTTCAGGTTGTTACTCCCTTATATATATTATAGCTATATTCATATTTTTCATTTCCCAGGTTGATTCAATATTATAACTAAGTACTGATAGCATGAATCGCTATCTTAAAAAAAAAACAACTTTAAAATTCCTTAATATGAGTGAACAAAGTTGTGAAATTCTTATTAGGTCTCCTGGATGACCCTTTGACTTTGAGGATTCACTTTTTTTCTAATCAAGCATGGGTTTATGTTTTACCTTACCAAATCAATTTTACTCAAAGGCTGACACTATGTTTAGACTTGTATTCCCTACAATGCCTATTGTAGTGTACTGCACACATTAGGTGCTTAATAAATGCTTGGGTTTTTGGTTTACTGTGACAGACATCAATTATTATTTCCAAGTCTGTAAGTTTTCCCCCTACATTAAAAAATATTTAAAAATAAAGCAAGGACTATTTATTATCATTAAAGTATTAAGATTATTCATAACAATAGATCTTTTGTTTTATTAGTCCAGTGAGCATTTGCCTTTATTGTTCTTCTTGGTAAAATGTTATTTACCTGGAACTAAAAGCCTTTGCGTTATCTTAGCCAAAGTATGTGTGTTTAGCCGAGAATGTAATTAGGGGAAATACTTAAGGGATTGTCAATGCAATGTTCTTTTAGCTCTTAAGCAATCCATATCCTGCTAAAATGTTTGCTTTTTTTTTTTTCTTCTTTTCTGGCTGCTGCTCCAGGTCCCTTATTTCACGTGAGTCTTTGGCGTCCACGACTTTGAGCCTGACAGAAAGTCAGTCTGCTTTGAGCGTGAAACAGGAGTGGTCTCACGGCTACAGGGCTCTCCCGTCGCTCTCCTCCAACCACAGCTCTCAGAATGGCATTGATCTAGGGGACCTGCTTAGCCTTCCTCCTGGGACATCCATGTCCAGCAACAGTGCCTCTAACTCATTGCCATCCTACCTTTTTGGCATGGAAAATAGCCACTCTTCGTACCCTAGTCCCCGAAACTCTTCGGCCAGGTCCCACTCGGCCCGCTCCAAGAAGAGAGCTCTATCTTTGTCCCCGCTGTCCGATGGCATTGGGATAGACTTCAATACCATCATCCGCACCTCTCCCACCTCTTTGGTCGCTTACATCAACGGGTCCAGGGCTTCCCCGGCCAACATGTCCCCGCAGCCTGAGGTCTATGGACATTTCCTGGGAGTGCGCGGTAGCTGCATTCCCCAGCCGTGTTCGGTCCCTAGCAGCCAGATGGGTGTGCGGGTGGCCAGTGGTGGCCTGGCGCTCCCGGCCTACGGCGAGGACGGCTCTCTGGAGTACGAGCGCATGCAGCAGCTTGAGCACGGCGGCCTCCAGCCTGGCATGGTCAACAACATGGTGGTGCAGCATGGCCTGCCAGGCCCTGACAGCCAGCCCGCCGGCCTGCTGAAGACCGAGCGCGTGGATGATTTCTCCCGCAGCGCTTTAGACCTGGCCTCCGCGCCACCTTTGCAGCCAACGCCCCAAGGCCCCCCACCCCCCTACCACTCCCACCCGCACCTGCCCCACCAAGAGCTCGTCCCCCACACCCAGACGCTGGCTCTGCCCCAGGCTGTCCTGGAAGAGGATGGGGAATTAGACGATGTCGGGGGCAAGCACTGCTGTCGCTGGATTGACTGCAGCGCTTTGTATGACCAGCAGGAGGAACTTGTACGGCACATAGAGAAGGTTCACATAGATCAGCGCAAAGGGGAAGACTTCACTTGCTTCTGGGCAGGGTGTCCTCGAAGGTACAAGCCATTCAACGCCCGCTATAAACTGCTTATCCACATGAGAGTCCACTCCGGAGAGAAGCCCAACAAGTGTACGGTGAGTTTTCCAAAGCCCACGGGAGCCCACTGAAAGTGCATTTGGTTTTTTTTCAAACTTGGCCCACGAGACTTTTATGGATTTTGGATGTGTGAAGGATTAGGTATTCATGAGATTAGACTCTTCAGTCTGAGGAAGGTTTCTATAATTATTAGCTGCTGGGGTATCTCTCCAGTTCTTGATTCTCTTCCACAGATGTACATAATGCATCATGTCAAGGGACATTGATCTGCCACAGTGTCCAAAAAAATCTTGGAAAACATGCCTGCCAGGCACCAAGTTGGAGTTGCTGAAATGTGCAGGGCAGAAGAACACGCACTGTACCACCCCCAGTCTTTTCCAAAGCAAATATTCAGTGATTTTTTTTCTTTTCTCTAATAACTGGGGTAGTATTGGGGTTGGGGGAGGGGTGGTTCTGATATTTGGAAAGAACTCACACCTAACAACTTGGCTAGTAAAAGTGTTGCTTCATGCACCCTCATGCCTGCACACTCCAGGCTTTTGAGACTAGTTAATGATTTATAGCCAGCATAAAAACACCCATGGGATACCACAAGAGCAGATCTCACAGGATCTCACTGAATTTTAAGGAGAGAGAATTTTGTGGAAAGGTACAGGAGGGGAATGCGCCTTTTGTGTTGAATGAAGTAGACATGGTGTTTCTTTATTCTCCACCTTCCCCTTTCATAACATCAATCCTGGACCTATCTCTGTTCCTTGGGAAAATTGACTATTTTTTTAATTATATGACTCAAATGATTTCACAATCATTTCACACCTAAAAGAAATCCTCAGGGTTTACAAGCAGGACATCACCCTTGGGATCACAGAGCAACTTTGCACAATCTCAGACAGCTCACTTAACCCTTGGACAGAAGAATAGCATGCATTTCATATTAGTTTAGATGGACAGGATTATTTATTTTAGAGTTAAAATCTGAAAATTATAGGTACTTTCTGGATAGTGAATATGCTCCAGGACACTAAGTGTGTGAAATATATAAATCATTTTGAAAAGGAACTTATTTAGATGGTGGTCTCCGAGACAGTTTCTTTTTTCTTCAATATGTCTTGATGATAAAGAATCTGGACACTGTTCTTGTTTCATTGTAGATTGGCCAAGTTGTCTGATTCATTTAAAAACAAACCAAACAAATGATAGCTGTAATGCAAGTATTAGAAGCACTTTTTCACCATCCAGTAGGTATTTTTGAAAGTTTTAAGAATTTCTGGTGGAATGAAATTGCATTTCTTGTCATTACATTGTGCCACATGTTGTGATTTTTCTTAAGGAAAACCTGAAACTGTTGTTGAGAATGTTATGAGAATGCCAGGTTATAGGAGTGAAAAGAATAATTACATTCCAGGCGGCAAAACCTTATTCTGTCAGTAGGGTTCTGCACTAAAAATGCCAGAAAGAGACAAGCAATTGAAGGCATTTCCATTTACTCTGTTTGGAACACACTGGCCTATTGCAGGCAGGAAAGACATTCAGTCTCTGAACGAAAACAGTCCAACCTTTTAGTTATGACTAATCCTGGCTGAAAATAGTTTGCTGGATTTGGCTTTACTGAAAAAAAACATAAAGGCTTGAATTATCCAAAAATAATTTTTTGCATTGCAAAATTAATTTTTGTGCAATAGGATTTCCCTGTTTTTCCCACTATTCTCAGACTTCGCAAAGGCATATAACAAGTTGACTTTTGCTAAAGTGCATGATGACTATTAAAAATAGAAATACTTCAGTGAAAGAATAAGCTGGGAGGTGAATGTTTGCAGGCCCCTGCAGAGCTTTTCATTGTGTTGTTCAAGATGGGCATGGGAGGTGATTTCTCTTTCCCCTGGTCTGCCCACTCCCCACTCTAAATGGACCTTTGTAAAATTCAGATTGCTAGATTTAATTCCATATCAAATTTAGAACCACAAAGCATTTACTTACACATGTTATAGTGCAAGTGTATTTACACAGAACAGAGTTTCTTAGGAGCTGACTAATGCTACAATTCAAGTCTTGGGACTATATATTTTCAGCAGGAAGACATCCATTTTCATATAACACATACATATCATGAGCATTATGTTTTCAGAAAACTGTTATGTTGCTACATGTCCTTTGCTTGATTTGTAGGGCTATAGCTAACTGGCTAATTTTGCTAGTAAAGTTTAGCAGTCTCCTCAGGTCGTAGTCCATGGATAGAAGACATTGTGTTTAATATGAATGAACATCTGAAAAAGATGCATTTTTCTGCCTTTTGCAAAACCAGTCTTTACACTCTTGAAATCCAGACACAAAGAACTGTTAAAACTGAAATGTTTTATCTCTTACTGCTTTGAAATTTGATGATAGTTGATTCAAAGCTCAAGATCCTTGCCAAGGAAAATGACCACATTCCTCTTTTGGAGACATGAAGTGATCTTTGGGTTTTTGTGGCTGTGTCACATGTTGCAAAGGTTAGGAGCTGTTTAAATTATAAGACCCAGTCCACTTTTGTTTTACATATATTTAACTGCTATTAATTTTATGTGGACCATAGTTAGAGTTAGTCATCATTTTCACTCACTTAGCTTATTGACTCAAGGGATATGTGATGACCCAATTGTGTTTGGTGACCATGACTACAAGCAGTACAATGAGCTTCTGAAAGTCATGGTAAATGAAGGGTATGTGAAAGGGCTACTCAGTGAACAGCTTGCTTACAGTAAGAGACTACCACTTGTGTCCTCCCTTGATGCCAAATTCCATTTCATGCATGGGAGAATGCATTCTCAGAATCTCTGACTCTTAACTCCCCAGCTTTATCCAGAACTCTGGGATTCAGATCATTCAAGATTCTAGGTGGCAGAACTGGGAAAGGATTGTTAATTTATTATTTGGTTAACTTACTGGAAGAAGAGAATGGTTTCTTTTCCTTTTCCCACCCAAACAACTCCACCCTTCTGTAGATCTCATTCTTATTCTGTGGAAAGCCAAACCAGCTGCTCTCTTTCCAGGCCTGGCCTTGATTACAGAGATATTCCCAGCCAATGGCAAAGGCCTTGAGAAGTAACGGCCTCATCAGGCAAAGAAGTAGGCCTCAGTTAAGTTAGAAATTGAGATATGGCAGTATTATATTAAAAATATCTCAGTCCATTCACTGCTGTCTACTAACTAATTTCTACGTACCAAATCATTCGATTTAGACCTTCCTGAGCTTAGACAAGCCCCAACACTGATGAATAATGGAATTAACAAAAATTTTTAAAATTTCTGGGTATAACTGCTGAATTCTAGTACATTTTTCTGAAATGATAAGGTTTCAAATTCCCACGTCAGGACAAGTCATGGAATTTCTGAATTTCTTTCTCCAACCCCTGTTTCATGTTCCTAAAAGGACAACATAAAGTGTAACCCAAAACTATAGATGTACACTAACCATTCCTAACAGTATCCATAGTAATGGTTCTAACAGAGAGCACGCTGCGAATGTTGTTACCATAGGTCTTTTTGCTATTAAGTTGAAGAGTGTGCAATGCCTGGGTAGCATTCCCAGGATGGTGTGTTCTGAATGAGCTCAAGCATGCTCAGCCTGCCAGTACCTCTCATGGGAAAGCCTATCTGATCGGAGCAGAGTGAGCAGAGGGACAGGGTTCCGTTGCCAGGATCAGAAACACTGATGGCTTGCCTTTGTGCACAATAGAAAGCAGTTGTGCTGGAAGGTTAGGGAGTGTTAATAAGGGAATTAAGGGGAATGTGGGTCGCCACTTAAATTTTGCTTATTTTTCCTGGATGGATTTTATCCAATAGCAAAAAAGAATTTTGAAAAACTTTTATCCACCCACAGATTTTCACGAAAATGTCACTGACCAAAGACAGCTTTGAATTTTGTATGAATTGACTCATTTCTCCACAGGCATTTTGCCTGGCAAAATCCAGAGTATTTGCTTTGGCTTGAATACTGGGCAGTTTGCTTTTTAAGTAACATTGGATTATGAGTACAAGAAAATAAATACAGAACTGGGGCTATGTCCCCATTCCTCTTTAACGGCCTGATTTATGGGTTCGTGGGTCAGCATTAGCCACGAAAGGCATTTCTTGAGGAAAAGTAAAATCAGTATAAACTGTGGAAGAAGGTTTTCTTCCACATCCTTTATTTTGTTATTTTGATAAGACTTGGCATTGATGTGGTGACTACAATTATATGACCAGAGAGACCTTAGGAAAATACTGTCTAAGCATAACTATTAGTTACCACTCCACAACCTTCATATTGGCAACAATTAATAAGTTCTCATAATGTCAAGTATTGATGAGGTTATGAAGAATGGGGAATGCTTCAATATTGCTGGTGAGAGTAAATTGTTGTAACCACTTTGGAAAAAAATTTGGGAATATCTACCAAAGGTGAGGATGAGCATATCCAACAAAACCATGTCTAAGTGTCTAACCTACCTAGAGAAACTCTAATATATGTGAGAGACATACAAAAAGGAATTTACTGTACCTCTGCTTTTGAGAAATATAAATAACCTAAGTGTCCAGAGGGTAAATCAATAAACTGTGGTTTATTTGTAATGAAATAAAGGAGTTTAAAATTAATGAACTAGATATAAACCTCTAGATAGATAGATAGATAGATAGATAGATAGATAGATAGATAGATAGACAGACAGATAGATACCAATATGGATAAATCTCAAAAAACAATGTTGAATAAAAAAACTAAATGGCTAAAGGACATATGCAGTGTAATATAATTTATGTACCTTTAAACACACAGTACTATATAGTTGTTATAAGTATATAATTACTTGGTTAAACAATAAAATTGTGTTGTCAGGATAGGTAGTAACCTTAGGATAGTGGATACTTCTGGAGAAGAAAAAAACAGAAAGAAATGGGATCCGCGAATTTTGCCTTATCTTTTATTTAAAAGAATAAGAAACAAATACAGAAAAATAACTTCTTTTTAGCTTGGTGAGAATTGAAACAAATATGGCAAAATATTAATTCCTTTTTAGCTTGGTGGTGGTAATATAGGTATCATAGGTATCTTACAATATTTTCTATGCTTTGTTGACTGTGTTGAAAATATTTCAAATATTTCATAATTATAAGTATATATTTTTGTTTAAAAATAAGACATATAACACTCCAACTCCCTTTCACACATACTATTTTTTTTCAGATGAGAGGAACAAAGCCTAAAGAAATTAAGTGATTTTTCTAAGACATAGTAAGTTGTTTGGCTGTTGCCTGCCTACTTAGCACCTCGAAGGCAGTGGTTCTTGGCTGTCATTGAAATCCATACCTGGGTCACACCCCCAGAGTCTGTGATGTGATTGGTCTGGGGTACAGCTTCTCGGGTGATTCTAATGTGCAGTCAAGGGTGAGAACCAGTGCTCTAAAAGTTTCCACATCCTAACATTGAACTCTAGCTAAATGAAAGCCTACCCTGTCATTTCAGTTAAGGTGTAGGGAGGCAGTGTTTAGGAGTGAGTGCATCTTCATTATTATCAATGCCCTGACAATGATTAGTGTAATTTTATGTTCCTTTGGAAAAAAATTCAGGGGCAAGAGATAAGATAATAGAGCGACTCTGGTAGTGGCAGGAGGCTTTCAACTAGTGTCCATTTTACGTTCAGAGTACTCTTTCTCTACAATTGATAGTCAGTTAAAGGTTGGGATGAGACAGTGCTGAGCAATGTACGTCACTGCCCCCTCTTTGCCTCCCTGAGTTAAAGTGGAACTAAGAAATCTGCCACGTCATTCTCATTTCTAAAGGTAAGATAGAGCGTTCTCCCTTCCAAATACAATGCAGCCTTTCTGCTTATAATATAAAATGATCTTCAAACATTTTTGCTACTATAGATATTTTTGAAGAATTGGTAATTTACCAAAATATTGAATTTTCCCTTTTATCAAGTCTTCCTGATGTGATTAGATAAATAAAAAATGATCATTAATATCCTCTTTGTCTCTTGAGGCTGAAACACCACCAGTGAAACATCTGGTAAAGATCAGAGAGAGTCTAGCTTCTAAATCGTATCCCATGAGGCATCAGTCTGTCAAATATTTAATGGAAACTCAATAATTTTGAAAAACTAAATTGCACAATTTTTCCCCAATGATTTTATGTAAGAAACATACTGGTATATTTATCTGTGCATATACGTGTTCAACCAACTGTAGACATATATATGTCACTATAAATTACAAACCTCAGTATAGGTAAAAGCAAAACCACAGATACTCTCATCAGAAGGTGTATTAACCACAGTCTATAAGGCATCAGTCAAATCGGATTTCACATCCCAAAACACAGTTTAGAAACCTTCCATTTGGTAGTGGTTTAATTTTATTTTCCTTTAGAAGACATTTAATCCATGTTACCTGGGGAGCTGGCCTTTCATGAACTTTGTCCTGAAAATAAATTTGTAACAGATTTGGGCAAACGTTTCAAAGCAAGTCGTGGTTTATGTTTCTTTGCCCTGCAATTCTCGGATTAATGAAACACAATAGATAATGAGAAAAACCCTATGAGGTTAAATATTTGAGGCATTATCCTCATTAAGCAAATTCATTAACTACATAATGGTTAATGTTCCTTTTAGTTCATATTTGTTTTGTGGTTTTTCTCTAATTTCATGCCCTGAAATAATGTTTTTAAAATTAGAAAGTATTATGTAGATCTTTTCATAAATGATCTGATTAAGGGAAGGTATTTCAAACCTTTTGAGGTTTGTTCCTATGTAGATTTTAAAATGTTTATTCAGACTGCACCAGTGTGGAAAATTAGTTTGGCAATTTATTAGAAACGTCTTTTGTGACCTTTGGAATATTTCTTGATTACCTTTACTTTGAGTGGTTGTGTCGACATCTTTGG
Organism: Pteropus medius; assembly: GCF_902729225.1. Taxonomy (NCBI): domain Eukaryota; kingdom Metazoa; phylum Chordata; class Mammalia; order Chiroptera; family Pteropodidae; genus Pteropus; species Pteropus medius. Next base: position 12,749,572 of record NW_024340692.1, read on the forward strand.
GTTCAGATAAGAATTTGAGTGTGTAGAGTGAAAAACCAGACACATTTATTTTTTCCAAAGAAGAGGTAGTCTGATTCTCTTTGATCTTTCAGAAGTGTTTCCTTCAAGCTCTGGGTAGAATGAAGAAGAAAAGAGATTTTTTTTCTCCAGGCAGTTTTTTAGTTTCTACTATAATTACTGAGTGAGGGCTTCTAGAAGACAATGGATGTTGTAAACCTGGGCAGTGGATGTGTGACTGGCAGACACAGATCCTTGGTGGGCAGGCAGGTTTGATTTCTCATCTGTTTGAACTCTGGGCAGCCTTCATCTAGAGGGGAGATAGGTCGATCTAATCTGTGTCATTACTCATGTAGAGGAGGTTGGTGTAGGTAGGAATTTGGTGAGAAAATGGAACGAAACCTTTGCGTTCTTATTTTTCAGGACAGTATTTATTTTTATTTTCTTGGGCTTCAGATACTGTATTTGAGTAGGAAGAATGACTTATCCCTTTGAGGGAAATTTTCGAAGAATTTTAAAAAAATGGTTAATTTTAAAAGTTCTTGAGAAATTAGAAAATGAAGTGATCTGGCTCTGGGCAGACAGGGACAATGTGTATGAGTAATTACACCAGGCTCTAAACTTAGAATGACCGTATAATTTATTATTCAAATCAGGACACTTTTGAGACTGAAAGGGATTCTCTTTCACTGGAATATCAGTGTAGACCAAGAGTGTGCTGGGTAAACTAGAATGTATTGTTGTCCTAGCCAAATAGTATATGCACTGATGTGTCCGCTCAATCAATGCATGTCATTCATACATTTGATCACTGAGTACAAGCCATGTGCCATGCCCTATCGTGGAAGCATGTACATGAGTAAATGGGACATTGAGTAGTTATTTACACTGTAATGAAATAAGGGCTGTGATATAGGTCTATACAAACGTTTTTAATGGGAAAACAAGGAAAGAAACTTCTAGCTATGTCTGTAAGAGTCTGGCTTCTTTGAGGAGGTGACTGCATCTTGACTCAATAGAGTGATTCTTACACAAAAAGGGAAGGAAGCCATTCAGGGGGAGGCACCACACTGTAATAGCACAGGGGTGTGAAAGAGCCCAAGGAAAGAAACAATTCCCAAGTAGTTTGAGAATCTCAGACTAGGCAGGAGAGGGAAGTAAAGCTGGAAATTTACCTTGGGCAAATTACAAAGGACCTTTACTGTCAAATAAGGAAAAATGTTTTTAAAATTAGAAAGAATCACAAACCTAGTAAATACAAATGCAAATCCAGTTAATACAACAAAAAAAATTTAGGAGGTAGCATTACTGCTTTAGTGCAGTTGAAATGAAACTTTGACTTACCCAAACCATCTCTATTTTCTCTTAAAGTTTATGGTTTAAATTCTTCATTAAAATGTATTTTATGGCAGCTATCATATGCAACACAAGTTTTTCTTATGCTAAGCGGTCAGCCAGGGAAACATATAAATGGAAACACGCATAAAATAATTTTCTGTGGAGGACTTTAAATAATTAAAAACCTGGGGAAGACTAGAGACCAAAGCTATTTTATCAGTTATGTCAAATGATTAAGATGTGGACAGAAGCTGCGTACATTGTCCTGTGTATGAGTAGCCTTCCATTAGTTAAATATTTTCTTTTATAATCTGTAAAGAGAGTGTAGTACTGTTAAACAAAGGTTTGGACTGGCACTCATGCTGAGCCTGTCAGCCCTTTTTCAAGACTTCCTCCCCCACCCCCCACTGCTAAGATTTACTTTGGAATTTTTTCTGCTCAGACTGAATTAATAAAGAATAGAGCTGAATGTTTGAGATAGTAAAGAGGAGTGCAAATTAAATAAATTCTTGTCAAAATGGCACCTATTCCTGGTGATTCGATCTCTCTAGACTGAGGAAGGCAGAGTGAAAGGAGAGACTCACCTTTTGTTAGCTGAGCTTCCTGCTTTAGCAGCACTTGCCTCAGCTGGGGTCTGAGCCTCCCAAGGTCAGACCATTTGCCTGTGTGACCAGAAAGCACAGCCTAGAGTCAGCCACAGTGGACTTAGGTGTTCTGAGTGTTCCGGATAGGGCATCTGATTGGTCTTGCTCTTAAAACTTATGATGCAGTGTCTCAGGCTTGTCTCTTCAGAATAATTTTTTTGTGTGTTTTAGAATGTTTATTTAAAAGTGCTTAGTTTTTAAGTTGGGGCATGGATATTGGGCTTGGTAAGCCCACCCTTTGGTGATAAATGTTACTACTACTAAACTCTCTACTGTTACTCCTCCATTCCCAGTCATAATTTCTAGGGTAAAAAGATTAATAGTGCTCTGTTAGTCAAGAGAATGGATATGGGGATGGGGGAGCAGTTGTAATGAAGGGAAAATGGAGGGCTCCACTTTAAACAGCATTCTAAAGTAGAAATTTGTCTTCCATTGCATTTGTAGTGAATTCTTCTTTTCTCAGAATCTCCATGCTGCCTCAGGGCCCTTTGTTTCATTCCTTATTTTTCTCTCTACTTATTAAAGGCTTGCTTTTGGGAAAGAGCTTCAGCAAAGATAAAATTCATATATATATATAAATGATGAATATTTGAGGAGTCAATACTCTTGCCCTCACAGGAGGAGCTACATTTTTACTAGGAAAGATGTATTAAACCTCTCTCTGAGAACAAAAACTCCTTCAGAGAAATGAGAGGGGAAAGAAAATAACTGTTAAAAACTCTGAGCTACTAGATTACTTTAATACTCACTATAAGACTTCGGAGTGAAGTAATTTGTGGAGTTTGAGATTCATACTCTGTTCTTTCCACTATATACTCAAAGATTATTGTTTACTTTTGACTCCTACCCACAGTACCTGGCTTAATGATTAGATTAAATTATAGTAGACCCCAAATATATACATACATATCTACCTACCTACCTATCTACCTACTTATCTATCTACCTATGCGTATGTGGATCTATATGCCATCACTAACTCTATATTCACACATATACTTTAGTCATGGGGTTACAAATGAGGTTCATTATTCTGATGTTTCTATTTCTGTGAAGATTTGAAATTTTCCATAATAAAAATTTAAAAGTATATACAATATTTTTTCTTAACTTATAGGAGAGAAAAGGACAGTTTGTTCCCTCTGACACCTTAGAAAATAATGCCAGACATTGTTTTCCCTTTAGGTAACCTGTGTTCTCTACTGATGTGAACACAAATTAATTTTTCCAATACTCTTAAAGATCTCTAAAATCTTTCTTAAGAATGAGATGAGAGATACTCTTAGGCAATAACATAATATTTAAAAAGGCAAATGATAGCAAGGAAATGTTTTTGGAAATCTTAAGATAATCCAACTTCCGTAACAGCTCAAATCTCAGTGGATTGGTATGATAAAGGTTTATTTCTTATTCATGTTCTAATACAGCTTGCTCCTTGTGATTATGCAGTAACTCGAGATCTTTCGACCTAATTAGCTCCAGAATCTGAGTTTAGGGCGAAAGACAGAACGTTGAGGATTTGCAGAAGGTTTTAGGAACTGGGTCTAAAAGTGACACACATCCCTTCTTCCTGTATCCCATTGGCCAGAATTCAATCATATGATCCCAGCTAATTGCAAGGGAGGCTGGGAAATGTGGTCTTTCTATGTGTGCAGGAGGAAATTAAACACAGAGTATTGTTTCTGCCTCAAGGAACTGGAAGTGCACTGCCTGCTTCACCCCTGACTTATCCTGGTTCTCTTTATCCCCTTGAAAAGAAAAAATATTTCAGTCTTGATCTTTGAGTTTTCCATGAGTGGTGGCCCTGTCTCATCAAAGTGGCTTTGTTACTTTTTTCTTATCAGTACTGGCTCCTATAACTTGCTTTTCATTTTACTGAATCTGTGCTAGCCCAACCATTTTTTTCTTATTTATTCTCTCAGGATTCCATTGACATATAGTCACCTCTGCTGGGAAAACTCTTGTTATCTCAAGTGAATTACTCAGTTTTTCCCACCTTGTATAAATTACATGTTCTTGGTACATAATTCCCCACTACTCATCATCTTTCTAAGTCGTGAGGATGTATGATGTCTTCATGTCCCACAGGCACTTACCCTTGAGTAAGATCTGCTCATTATCAAGGGCAAGGTCATAATGAGTCACTGAGAGATCCACCATTGTGAGCAGAAATTTGGTGTGAAGGGCTATTTTACTCAGAGTCTGAAAAACAATATTCCCCATCTGTTCATAAAGTAGCTTATTTGATACAACACAGTGTAGTCATAAATGATCTATTCTCTGAATGCTTGCTTTTGGTCATGAACTGGCACACACTCAAGGAAAAAATGACAATGTGCCTGTATGGACACTTTTGGTCCATTTCCATAGATATATTCAAACAAAATGAAATTGCCTGGCTCCTTATGATATGTCCTTTAGTGTGTTTAAGCTTGCAAAATTACCCCCAAGGATGACAAATTGTAAACATCATGTAATACCACAGCCCTGGTTCAAGGCCTGTTTCAGTGTTCTGCCGACACTCACCCTTCCTAGAAACGTTTAAAGTGTTTTAGGAAAATGAAGCTAGGCAAACAAGCTTATCGGGAGCGACAATAAAAAAAAAATCATTGATTCTAATTAGAAGGCGTTGCATATATAGAAACAAAGCTGCTTTTGTGTAGTAGAAAAATCTACCTGTTCTCTGAAACACATGGAGTGCTTTTCAGTGGTTTTAGATAATCATGCTGACAAAGTTTCAGAGCCTTGACCTTTTGGCCCATCTCAAGTGATTCAGCTGCACTTGTTGAAACTTGTCGAAGGTGTTGGTGGGAGGTGTATTGGGATACAGGTTGTTATAAAGGTGTGACAATAGGACAGATGCCATTGTTTTTTTCCGAAAGCCCCAAACTGCATCATAAATTGAGATAATGAGTATTCAAGTTCTTGAGGCAAGGATTGAGTTTATTGTAATAATCTCTAGTTGTCTCTGTAGCAAGTATTTCCCTCAACAGCCCAGAGCATTGATCCACTGTTGGTGAGGACTCCAGCAACTCAGACTATCTGGGTCAGCTTGATCCTGCTCCATCGTGTGCCCCAGGAAGGCCAGTTTCCTAGTATAATCCTGGTTTTGTACTGTGTTCATGGAATGGGGCCTATATGAAGGAACCAATCAAAGAAAGAGTTGTATAATCTGAACAAATAATGGAGAAATCACTCTAATTGCTTACTCTATTGAGGTAGTAAATCAAAATCAACAACTGTGTCACTGTCATTTTTCTTGAATTTAGAACTTCAGAAAAAATGAATTTTACTAGACCACAGGGTCAGAAACATAGATTCTGGTAAATCAATGGACAGTTTATTTCAAAATTAAGAGTACAAATTGACCATTTGCAGTGTCAATGATTTATTTTCAAGGAGGACTTTCATAAAAGGCATTTTTAGTTGCTTGATTGTACATTTCCTTCAAAAATTGCTTGCTAATTACCATTGGTGAGTAATAGAGGATGGCAAAATTAAATAAATAAAAGCCCATTGTGTTCTGAATGAATGATGCTGCTAAGTGTCTTGACAGGATCCTGCTGCACTTGTCAAACAGCTGTGCCTGGGAGTGAAATTTTGACGTTGGATCTTCTCTTAGTCAAGATTAGAATAGGTTTAATTGAAGGTGTCTGCAGTGGGGGACAATTTAAAATTCTTAAATATAAATTCATACATTTGTAAAAAAATATTATATTTACCATCTCTTTAAATCACTTTATTTTGTTTTCTCTGTCATTTTTACTCAGGTAGATATTAGATAAAATTAAAAAAAGAATAGTATAAAAGAAAATTGTCTTAATATGGAAAAAAATTATAAGGTTATTTGTATAATTGTTTCACTAAAGATCTGTTAGATATTTAAATATTTGGTTTATGTTTACCTTTTAATGCAGAGTCGTTCATCTAATTATGAGTTTGCATGCTCTCTGTGGTTTCTCAAAGCGACTCTCCGGTGCGAAACACAAAGAAAGGTTTCTGGTGACTATCTCTATTTCACTTACCCAGCTATTTATTGAACAACTATTTCATGCCAGTCACTTTTCTAGGCAGTGAATACAGCAGTGAATCCTTGTCTTTTTAGAGCTTTTTCTCTAGAGGGAGAGATAGTAAATAATATAGATATCTGGGGGAAGAAAGGTCCAGGCAGAGAGAACAGCATGTGCCAAGATCTTGAGGCAGGAGTGATGGCCTGACATGTTCTAGGAGGCCAGGGTGGCTGAAGTAGAGTGGAAGAGGAGGAGATAGAAGAGGAAATCAGGGGAAAAATGAGGGCATGATTATGTAGGGCCTTATAGGCCATTGAAAAGATGGTTTTGAGTAGAGGAGTGATAGGATCTGATTTATGTTTTAATACAATCACTGAGTGCTATATGGAGAGTATATTAAAGTGGAACAAGAAGTATAAGCAGGAAGACCAAACCTCCATGAGTAGGATCATTGCAGTAGCCGTCTCTTTGGTCTTCCTGCTTATGTCCAGTGGTGGAAGGTGGGATAAATTTGGATTCTGGTTATATAAACATAGACAGACTTAACAGGATTTCCCAATGTGTTGGATATGGCATGTGGGAGACAGAAGTATCAAGGATGACCCCAAGATTTGGCTTGCATATCTATAAGGATGGGAGTTACCTTTAACTGAGATGAGGGGGTGATTGTGGGAGGTTTGGGGAGGAAGCAGAGAGTTTGGTTTTGGCTGGCCTGATTTAAAGTGAAATTATAAGTAGAATCATGAAAAAATTTATGTTGTACTCCTGGATTCCATGAGAGATGAGTGAAAGGAGAATGAGTAAAGAGCAGACTCCTTTTTACCGAACACCTTGTATCTCCTTTGCCCTGCTTTGTTGTGTTGCCTTAACTCCACTTGCCATGCATGTATTTAGGAGAATTTCAAGGGACCATTAAATCTTAAAAGAAGAGGGTTGAAGAGGTGTTCCAAGTTGGCCTGCCATTAGCGTACCTATATTTATGTCTCCAGACCCAGAATATAAGCAGACAGAAAACAAGGCAGACAGATTCCAAGATAATAAATAGGTTTCTACCATCATGGTTTTATACTCTTGACATTGAGGGGATATTAATGACAGGCCTGTATATCTTAGTTCATACAGAATTTAACAGTATATAAACAGACACTCTGAAAAATAATATTGTCAATTCTGCCATTGGGGTGACATTGAGGTGACCAGGAGTCCAGGAACAGACTGGATGACTTCTTGGTCAATGTGCGTTGAGGGGATTTAGAAAGCAATGAGTAGTTTACTACTTTTCCAAAAGCGAGATGCTGAGGTTATGTCTTATAATAAATTAATCTCAGTTAATTTGATGGTATCTTGTGTTCCAGAATGCATCTTCTCAATTGCTTGTCTGACTTCTACATAGAGAGCCTACTCCAAGAATGTCTCTGTAGTGTTGATAAGAAGCAATGTGAAATGGATACAGTTGGAGACTCTTAGTTTCATATTCTAAATGTGTAAGTTGTGTGAAAGGCTCAGGGGGCTCTGTTCTTGGTCATTGAGGCCCAATGAGCCTGTGGAAATAATTTTAATGTTAAGCTGACACAGTTATATTGAAAAACCTTTTGTGTACCATGTATTGGGTTTGTTTACTGTAACTCATATTAGCTAGAGAACAAAACTTTACAGTTTAGCTTTTGGAAAATTTTATGACGTTCTTTGGCTCTAGTGGGATGCCTCTTTTGTTTGACTGAAGTGTTATGGCATGTCTACATCCAGAGAAGGGAGAAGGATTTTTTTCCTCTTTATATTTATTTTTTCCTTCTGTTGTCTCCCATCTCTTCCCATCTTTCTAGCACCTACTCATTCCCTTTGTTTTTCTTTCTATGCAAAGCTATTGAGGGTGACTGCAAAGAGAAAATGGAGGTTGTAACAGTGCTTAAAAGTTCTGTGTGTGTTTGTTTCCATCCAGTGAATGTGGAAAAAAACATATTCAGTGCTTAAAAACAGGGATATTTAATATTTAAGTCTACATTTTATGGAATTAATATTTATTTTGAGCGCTATCTTATGTTCTCTAGAAAAGTACACTGTCCTACTATTTAGGGCAGGGCTTCACAAACTCACACCATTGACACTTAGGACCAGATAACTTTTCATTGATGAGGGCTCTCTTGGGCATTGTAAGATGTTTAGCTGCATCCCTGGCTTCTGCCTCGTAGGTGCCAGTAGTACCCTGTCTACTCCTAGTAGTAACAAAAAGGTTTCCAGGCATCGCTATATGTTTCCTAGAATGGTGGGGGGTGGGGTTGGGGGGAGAATCGCCCCTGGTTGAGAACCACTGAGTTAAGGGAACCTGAATATATCACCCTTATTCATGTAGAGGCAGGGAGGTTATTTTGAGATTACAACCAGTGCCTGAAATACGAATACAAATGCTTGACTTAAAAACAAAAAAACCAAAAAACCAAGAAAACAAAACAGGAACAACTTCACTTGGCGTTGCCCAGTGAGAACTTGTGAGAGCGTCTTCTTTGGGCCTCACCAAGGACCGTGGACATGATCTCTGCAACTTCTGATAACTAGTTGATGAAGAAATAATTTTTTATGTGTCTAGGGATGTAGTAGTAAAGGAGGTAAATTGTTCCAAGCATCTAATTGACACTGGGATTTTTTTTTTCTTACAGAAATCACTGGTATAATGGAGGGTTACTTTCTTGTCCTAGAAAAGAATGATCGTATATAGAATTTATCTTCTGATGGAGAAGCATCTAGTAGAAATAGTATGATATTCTAAGCCAGAATTCTAGCCTTAGATGAGGATAATCCCTATCAATGTTTATCTCCTCACCAGTTTCAATATTTATGGTGAAATAGTAGTCTGAAAATATACAGAAATTTAGAAGTCCAAATTTTCAGTTTCACTTTGTCTGTTCTTGGGGTGCTCTGCCTCTTGATTCTAGAAGTGAAACCCATTTCACTCTTCCATTTAGAATAAGTCATCAAAAGGGCACACTGTTGGTGCCCAAGATGGTACTAAATACTAAACATAATGACTCATATAAGGAAAGGGAGTTCTCTTTCCATCACAACTAACTAGATAAGAAAAGCCAAAAGAACCTTGAGATCTACAACTGTGTCAAACCAGTGTTGCCTATGAGATTAACCTTTTTTTTTTTTTAGATCGACTAATTGGAAGCAATTTAAAAACAAAGAGATTTCTGTTTATCAGGAAAGTCATACATATAATTATCAGTAATCACATGAATTGTCCTAGAAGAATAATTTCTAAAATATAAGACACTAATTGTTTTGCTAACCTGTTCCACCCAGAAAACTTCTTGAGTCAAGACTGGGTTTGGAGATATTTTATGTAGAATGATTAGTGGCAGTAATAATCAACATTGACAAATGAAAATGGCCTTATATGATTTATACAGAATAATAAAAAGCCCACTATGCTCATGACAGAAGAAAATTAGGTCGGAACAGCTGTGTTTGGATATTTACTTTTGGACTCGGAGAGTAAAAGAGTTTTCATGGTTTGAGACTCACTGTAGAGAAGCCAAACTTTACCCAGGATAATAACATATTCCATTTGTTAAGTCAGGTTTACAAAACACTGTCCCATGCATAATCTCATTGGATTCTCACAATAATCTTTTGAGGTAGAAAAGGTGGTTGCAGGTTTTGTTTCTATTTTAAAATGAGGGAACAGCTCACGTGACTTTATCTAAGGTTACATAGCCAGTAAGTACTGGCTTATAAACCAGGACCCAGGTCTGTTGGATTCTTGGACCAGAGCGTTTTTTCCATTCCACAACAACCTTCCATGAAGTTATCGTGAGTTATGTTTGCTCCATTCCATACTCTGTTGTTTTCCAGGGCCTTCAGTTCTAATTCTTTCCTCCATCTCACTAGGATAGTAACACTGTACAACCCTGTTCATTTTGTATGCCCCTGGTGTTGTACAATTAGAGGGTCCCTGGAGGGGAGCACCATGCACATAGATTATATAGAATTCCATCCAATGGGCAATTTCTGCCCCAGTGTTAGTTAAAATTATATAGTGATAGTGTCAGTGAGTAAAATGGCTCCGTATGCCTGGAAACTTTACAAGAATCGGTACGCACCCATCCCCCAACCCCCAATATTACCACTTAAAACACTACATAACTCTATAATACTACTTGTAAAAATGGCCACTCAAGTTCTGCTAGATTAAAATAAAAAGATATGACTGGTTTTATTCCTTTGATTAAAGAAAGGCCCTGGTGTCTGGCACCAAATCATTTCATCTTCTTTAAGATGATGTATTTTTGTCCTTTTGAATTTGGTTATTCTAGAAAAAGCATATTTTTACTTAATACAAACTACATATCTCTGAACCATGTTATCAAGGAGTAAGAGAAGTGAGCTTGCTTATCGTTTTTTTTCCCCTAATTAGTCAGGTGTCTTTTATCCTATTTTGTTGTACATCCTCTCCCCTTATTAGAAAGCTAATATGCTTTCTCCTGTTTTCCAGAAGTTGTTTGTCCTCTTTTCATGAGTGATCAATTTTGTGAGACCAAAATGCATATAAGATAAGTTTAGTGACTAGGATAGTTTATGGTTTAATAGGTCAGCCCTGGCAGGAAGTGAGCCCAATTAAGATGGAAGGAAAATGGCTTCCTAGTATAAATCATGTACCCGTGTACTCCTTCACTTGTTCTTTCTGTTTTTAAGAACTTTGATTCCTATTACCAATATATAACAGAAAGAAAACTAAGTAAGAGTAAGAATACAACAACTTTTTCTTTATATAGCACTTTATACCTTTTTGAAACATTCTTTATAGTATGAATTATTTTATTGTTGCAAAATCTGGTATGGAAGGCAGAATGGGCAGTCTTATTATTCACATTTTATGTGAGTGAATTGCCTAAGTTAATCAATTACATGACAGATTCTTCTTTATATTACGCTGTAAGTCTTATTATTTTCACTCAAAATAATCTTAGGAATTTGAAGGTAAAAACATTTTAAGCAATTTAATTTTTTTCTGGAATGAGGTGAGATATAAATAAAATGCAAACAATGTTTAAAAATACATTAAATAAGTATAAACTTATTTCTAGTCTTAATATGTAACTTATTGTATTCTACAAAACAAAAACCAATAGAAATGAGGTTTCGAAGGGGCTTAAAGAGTCAAACTTCATCTTAGAGCAGGACTTTGTTATGGGTGGAACTGTGTCCCCTTAAAAAGATATGTTGATATCACCACCCCAGTACTCAGAATGGGACTTTATTTGGAATAGGGTCTTCGTAAAGGTAATAAAGTTAAAATTAGGTCATTAGGGTGGGCCCTAATCCAGTGTTGGAGTCCTCATAAAAAGGGAAAAGTTGGACACAAAGACATACATGAACAAAAGGAAAAAGACTTGAAGAGACAGAGACACAGAAAATGCCATGTGAAGATGAAAGCAGAAATTGGAGTGATACATCTATAAGCCAGAGAACCACCTTCCTGTGTCATAACTACAGTAAGCCATGCAGAGGGATACCGGACTTTATCTTGAAGTCAGTGGGGAATATTTTAAGAGGAGGAGGAAATGATCAAACCTACGTTTTAAATCCTCACTTTTGCTGCAGTGTGGAGACTGGATTTGGGAAATATGCTGGGGGCAATACCAATACCAGAAGCAGTGCTTAATTCTGGTTTGTTTGAGAGATGATGAGGGTATAAACTAAGGTAAGGAGGCCTGAATTTATCATCCTCTTTAGATTTCCCAGATGATAATCAGTAAAGCCTCGTGTACAAACTCTTTCAGCCTGTGGGCCAGAGTAGAGTGGACCAGATGTCTCTTGGTGACACGTTCTGGTCTGTCATGCATCAGAACTCCAGACATACTTTGTAGTGTATGTATTTTGAAGCCTAATTCAGTAATTTTGGGATTATCACACTCTGCCCTGGACACAGGCATCCCACACTTTGGGTCTGCATGCTGGTTTGTTTAATGTCTTTAGGCAGTATCTGAGAGCTAACTTGGAGAGATAAATGAATAAACTAAAGGAAACTAAATTATGAGTCTCTTTATATTTGAATCAAGATTCTTAGAATTTTATGTCTCAACTCTGATCATGGTTTTTACTATAAAGAGAAAGTAAAAAGGTAAAGATGTATGATGGTATAGCAAGTGATAGGGCAGAATATTTCAATAAATTAGGAATTAGATTAAATTTAGAGACATCTTGATAGTTTTAAGGCACAGTTGTACTATATACAGTTGGAAGAAAGAAAGACATGCTGCAGAGGCCTTAATTTACATTCAGTTAATCTCTCAGGGTAATTTGTTTACTGGATTCTGCTGCCAAACCTATGAGTTGCTTTCTTCAGGGGTGAGGGTTAGTTGATGAAGCGATTTATTATGTTTCTGTTACACAGCATATTGATCTTGCTCATGGAAAATGTTAACCATGTCCCTTTTCTATCATTCATCTTCCACTCCCCACATTCATTATTCCCATCCCCTATCAGTTATTCTTATATTACAGAGGGACATCTCATTAGGAGTATTCCAAGGTCAGTGGGTGACATGGCTCTGTGTGTTGCTGCATAATTTTTCAAAGGCATTCATTCTCAGAATTGCAAGAGGGAATTAACATTTAAGTAAGAAAGTGTTACAGAATCTTGAAAGTGAATCCTTCCTTAACTTCAGTGAGAAATCTAATTCTGAGATACAGAAATTTGTTTTTATTTTCATATCTCTCAACTGCACCAGCTCTTCCTTCTTTAATCATCTAGTGTCCTGCTGTGTAGAACAATCTGTGGGTCCCTCAGTGTAATACTGAGACCCTGTTTTTAAAAAGGTATGAACTATTTCTACTTATGTAAAACTACAAGAATAATATAACAAATACACTTAATAGGCCAGGGGGACAGAATAGAGCCCAGAAATGACCCACAAATAAATGGAAACTTTGTATTCCAGAATTTTTTCCTCCTAACTGGGTAGTAGGTCTTCCTGCTACTTTTGGGAATGATGCAAACCAGGCTCCATGGGGTTCTTGGGACATGGTCCCAGTAAATTCCCCTTGTTGATCATAGTCAGGATATAAAGGGGAGATATTTTTGACATTAGTAAAGTGCTTCACCTTCTACAACAATAGCACAGCACAGCATCCATGGTTGTATTTATTCAAAAATATTTTATTCTGGAAAAATATTTTGGTTGATGTGTGATGTTGTTAGAGTTTCTGACACCTTGCATTTAATTACCTACTAACTTCTGATGTCTTCAGTCAAAAGCCCTGGAAGAGGAAGAAAACTAGCAGAGGTGGTCACAGGAGATGCCACTTCCCTCACTTTGTCTTCTCACTGAAGGGTGAGAAAGTGACAGAAGCATCAGATGAGCCCACCTTTTGCCTCCAGGTGAGCCCTGAAGCCCAGGATTTCATTTAGGCCCATGTTTCTCTATATTCTTTCTTATACAGTAGGTGTCCTATTAGTGTTATAGGTCTTTATTCAAACAGAAGCTCAGCATTTCTTTTTACTTTTAATCCTGGAAGAATCTTTTCCTTTTGTCTTTTAATTTATAGTAGAGGCAACCTTGGTTCCAAATGGCTTTGAATGGCAGGGAATTCTAAGAGAGGATGCTCTTGAACCTACAGATTGGAGATGTGCTGCTCTCCAAACCTGTAGTTCCTTCTCTCAAACAGAACCCTCCTCAAAGAGTGAGGAGTGACTTCATTTTAGCTTATTTCACCTTTTGTTCCCTTTCCTTCACTGGTTTGTTTATAAGCTGTCTTTTCCCTACCCTATCTCTGCCTCTGCACTTCCCTCACCCTCCAGCCTTGTTTAGAAGACTAGATTATATCTCACATAACTCCTAAGCTCCAGGAAGTAGTCTCTACTACAAATAATCTCAAATTAAAGACGTTCCACTGTAATTTTTAATTTAGTCCTTCAGCCATTAGATGGATTTAAGTAAGTTAAGTAAGGACTTTACCTCCTCATCCTCCCAATCCTACTCTGTAAAAATTATAAATGATAACCAAATTGAAGAAGAAGCCATTGAGAATTTAGATTTCTGGAGTTATTCATAAGATGAATGTATTACTTTTGTTTTTGGTATGAGTTAACAATACAAATGACCTTTCAGTTAAAACTATTTCTAGACTAGGTGTAGGAATGATTCAGTCTATGTCTTCATAACACAACTGGTAGGAAAAAAATCCTAACACCCATATTTACCTTAGTCTAAATGAAGTCAATTAACAACAATCGTCTGGTTATTTTAGCACTATGTAGAAACAGATTTTAAGTCACTTTTGGTGATTCAAAAAGTTTTTTTTAGAATTATCTATTTAATCCCTTGGTGAACAAACTTATATTTGTTCTTTTTCCTTTTTCTTTATTTTCCCTTAAAAATATATTTCTCATTTTGCTTTGCATTTGAATATATTCCTGTTATGACAAAATCTGTGATGGAAATTTTTTTTTTCTTTAAGTTTGAGTTACTAGGTATAGAGAAAATACAGCAAAGAGTAAAGAAGTCAGATTTGGGGTTTAATCCAACTGGGTTTGATTCCTTGTCGTGTTACTTGCTTACTCTGGAATCCAGAAAACTACTTAACTCCTCTGAGCTTTAATTTCCTAGCCTATAAAGGGAAGATAATAATACTTACCCTTTGAAGTTGTTGGCAACTTGAAGAGAAGTAATGGAGATCAACAATGCCAAGAAATTAGTAGGGACTCACTTTTTAAATGTTAGTTCCTTTTTCTTTTAGCTCAGTTTAGCCAAAGTATAGATGAATTCTTTCAAAGTGAAGCAAATGTATAGCCAATTTACGTTTGTTGTTCATTCCCTCTGAGGAAAATCAAAGGAGTGAAAGATCTTATTCAAGAGGACAGAAGAGTTGGCAGAGGAGAGATTAGAATCCAAATGTCCCCTTTTCTCAAACACAGACCTTTCCCCTTACAGCTTGGCCCTTGATCTAGTAAACCTGACCGTGGAATTCTGTCAAACATAGCAGCCACTCAAACAAATCTTCCAATCTAATGGACATCAGATTTATTATAAATTTGTTAATTAAGACAAAATTATACTGTGCATAATTCTATGTCTGTGGTTATTATGAAACTCATTAATATCCCTCCTGAAATTTAGAAGTACCCAGAATTTTGATGTCTTTTTGGTGTAGCATGAGATAGCACCCATTTATAAGGCTTATGACTGGGGAATGGCATATCCAAAGGGTATGTGCATTTAAAATTGGACAGATGTTGGCAAATTTCACCCCCATAGGTGATTATACTGATTTGCACTCTCACTAGCCATGAGAGTGCCAATTCCTCCCACACCTTACCAGCACAGTAGATCAGCAAACACTTTAATATTTGCTAATCTGGTAGGTGAAAAATGTTTGCCTTTTTAAAAATTCAGTGACCCATTTTGATTTTCCCCCTTATTCTCAGCCCCTCCATCCTCCTGGCTATGTTTCTTCCTCATCTCTTTCAAATGTCCATCATCTGATGTTTTGGGTTGAGATTTTAGATTGCTTAAAGTCTTTTACTGGGAAGCATCCACTGAAAAGATGATCTAGAAGGACTCAAGTTTGAGACCTTTTCAGAAAACTGAATTCAAAGAAGATGAAAAAAACAAGGAATCACTCCCAAGAATTAATTGATAGCAAATATTGATTCAACATATGTTTTTTTTCTCTATACCTAGTAACTCAAAAATTCTGAGGTTTTTAAACTGAGACTTTAGGAAATAATTCCTTAAAGATATTGAAAAATTAATAAGGTCTTCTGGTCAACTTGTCCTATTATGACCAGTGAATATATCTTTGACCTCAAATGGCCTAAAATTCAAATGGAAGGTGTTTTGCAACACCAAGCCCAGACATCAACTGCAACCTAGAAACATTGTAGATGTGCAAGTCAACCTCACTTCTGGATTAGGAAGGGAGCTAAAGATGCTTTGGCCTTTTATAAGCTTCCTCAAGATCATACCACAGAAAGACAAGCCCATAATAAGCATTTGTTTCTTGTCAATTTAGAATGTACTAAAAATTAAGTAACTTTGGATTCAAGACCAAAACACTGAGTTCCTTTGTTCATCTTTAGGCCACTCTGGTGTCCCAGCTTTGGCCCCTGCCAAACCTGCATAGGGAACACTGAATTTGTCCTCTTCTGCCCTCCACATGCCTTTACCCTCCCTTCTTGTGAACTTTGCAAGAGCTGTTAATGCTCTTTGAAAACATTAGGGTCAAGGTGATTGACTCTTTTCAGTATTTTTCCAGCAGGATCATTCATTCATTTTAACATTTTTTTAGACAGCATAGCATAGTGATGAAGAGCATGGACTCTGGAGCCAGATGGGCTGGATTTAAGTCATGACTCTGCCACTTAACATGTTAATAACACACTCTGTGCCTGTTTTCTCATCTGTAAATGAGGATAATTAAATATGCATGCATGCATGCATGCATACATACATACATACATACATACATACCTATTTTGGTGCGTGTGTGTAGCTTAATGAAGTCTATAACATATTAAGTGATCTCTATGCTTATTATTATAAATATGTTTTTATTTCAGACACTAAAGGTAAGTGGAAAAAATGCTTACTGTGTACAACTCTTGCAAACATTTTACATATATTAACTTTACCCATAATAACTTTATGGATATTATTAGCCTCTTTTTATATATAGAATCTAAGGCACAGAGCGGTTAAATAAATTGTTTAAGGAACTTACCTAAGTTAGAAAATGGCCAAGCTGGCATTTGAAGTCAGACTCTAGAGCCTGCAATTGTAACCACTGTGCTGTGCATGAAACTGCTCTTTATAGAACCTACAATCTAGTGGTTCTAGTATGCTGGCAGTAGTAATAGTGGGAGCCCCAGCAATAGCAGTAATAATACCAGCCACGATATGCAGGGCATGTTGTGTGCCAGGCGCCATGCCCATCACTTCATGTGCCTTATGCAGGAGGTACTATTAGAATCCTTATAGATGAAGAAACAGGAACACAGCTACCATTTGGACAGGCCATAGTTTGATCCTTAAGCTGTTTGATTCCAGTGTCCTTAGCCTTAACGCCACCCTGAATGCCTCTGGTCAGGATTCCATGCATGGACTAGGTGGCGTGGGTGTGTCAGGTAGGACACCATAGTGGGTTCATTAGACTTGGAAGCTCGTCTTTTTCCTTCTGCGCTTAGCCTTCTCTCATCTTATTCTGCCTGAGAAGCCTCATTTTTTTAAGTCCCAAAAAGGGTGAAAATATAAATTCTCATGTGTCACACCACAGGAACTGTAATCAGTCTTTTTTGTTTTGTTTTCAAGTATGAGTTAGTTTCAGATCCTCAATATAAATGAAATCAAGGGGTTTTCTTAAGCTCAAATCAAATACTTAAGACTACTTAACTTAAGACTACTGTTTCTGATCTGTTGAGGGTTATAGGCAAAAAGCTAGCACCAAGAATTCCAGTGTTTTCTAGAAGATGATGAAGGTACTAGTCTTTGTAGAAGGGAAGAGGCAGTGCAAGTCATCTGTACGATACCTATGTTCAATACGTATTTTTAGGACAAGCCCTTTGTTGTAGGTTGGATAGGAAGGTAGCACAGACCCCTGAAGTCCCTAAGAGCCCAGACAAGACAGTTCTCACTGACACAGGGTAGAAGGGACTGAACAAGGAGCAAAGTTCTTGGATGTAATACCCTTAATGTCAAGAAGATGGTACAGAGAGGAAGGTATCATTTTGTCTGAATAAGAAGAAATAATACATGGAAGTGTGAGTGTTTCCCTCTTCACTATGTCGTTAGTGAAGATACTTGAGGATTTAATTTTTAAAATGATTTTAATATTTTTATATTTTGGTAATATTCTTTTTCAGTTATTCCCTAATAATCTTGAAATAGTTATCTATTTTCCTTTCCTTTTTGTTTATATGTTGCTTGAATTTTTAAGCATGTACATAGTCCTGTACTTTAAAACCATGGCCTAAGTGGGTATACTAATACTCCTTTTAAAAAGATGAAGTACCTCCCAGCCAAATCCTATACAGCAGCCTGCCAGCCCAAAGGGCCTCATCCTGAAAAGCCTCGCTTCATTCCTCAGGAAGAAAATGGAATAGACAGCTCTCTTCAGACAGAGTTACCAATGACTTAATTTTGACAAAAGCATCCATATCCATGTGTTCATGTTAAAACAAAGCTGGTGGAAAGGCTTCATTTAAACAAAATGTAAATGTTTGCTTTTACTTTTTGTTATGAACTAGTCTCAAATATTTTGATTTGGGCTAGTTTTTCGTGTTTTTTAATAACCCAAGTATTCATGTAAATCACAACTGCAGTATGGCAGTTTAAGCTCAGGTTCTTTGGAGATGCACCACTCCATTATATAAAGGGGATAAATATCATTGGTAACTCTGTCTGAAGAGAGCTGTCTGTTCCATTTTCTTTCTGAGGAATGAAGTGAGGCTTTTCGGGATGAGGCCCTTTGAACTGGCAGGCTGCTGTGTAGGATTTGACTGTGAGGTACTTCAGCTTTTTAAAAGGAGTATTAGTATACTCACTTTGGCCATGGTTTTAGAGGACTTTATGAATATTATGAAATTTTGTCATTTTTGTTCACATCATTGTAAATGGCACTGCAATTTACATGGAACAAGACACTAGACTGTAAGATCCTTGAAGGAAGGGACAAAGTATTATTTATCTCCTTCTTCCCTGGCATCAGAAACACACCCTGTGCTCAGATATAGTTGGTACTCAGTAAATATTTATTGAAGTGATTTCAATATAAAATGGTGAGTAGCCAGTTTTAAAAAATAAGATAATTATCTGTGAGCTTTTACTTATACTGTTCTTTCGAATTTGATTTAAGGGACAGACACCTTACCAAATTACTTTAGGACACATTTAGAATGGGGACAATAAGGGAGGATTGTACTTCTATTGACCTTCATTCACGTTTCTTTTCAGTGTGTACTAATTGAGAACATTTTTATCTTCCTTTCCTCTTTAATTAATTGATTCACCAAATAATTATGTACTAAGCATATGTTTTATACCAAGGATTAGGTTAGGCATATGGAGCTGCAAAGGTAAATAAAATCTAATACTTGCTCCCAAAAGAAGGCAGGTCAATAAATTAAATTTATTGTTGCAAGTGCCCTGATTAAAAGGGTTTATCTATGTGGTACTAACCTCTCTTCTTCTATCTTCTTTATTTTTTCTCCCTTTCAATTCTCATAGGGTGTGTGGAGGTAGAGAATAAATTCAGATCTATCATGCTGTGATCAAACATTGCCTAGCCAGGAATCAATGTTCCACTGTGGCAAATGCATTGAGAGTTTATTAGTGAATAAGGTGTCGAGTCTATCTGTAAGTGATCCTAAGTTCATTGGGATGATTACATCGTTGTAACTAACTATAACAAAATAGACAACAGTAAATGGGATAAGCATGGATGGATAAATCTCTGACTGTGTTCAGGAGTCAGAGAGAACAATTCTGTGTAGGGAGGGGGAGGGAAGAAGGAAGGGAGTGAGGAAGAAATATTTCCATATATGCATATTTACATATTAGGTACTCAGTGAATACTTTTCTAACATACGTGAATCCTCTGTTTTTATACTTTTTTTTCTTGAATCTCCCATTGTTTTCTAACTTTTAATGTGCTGGTCAATACAACTGTATTTTTTAGCTCTATGAGGATAGAGTCCACATCCTATACTTTTTTTTCTTAATAGCAGGGCATTTCAAACTGTTTCCCAGGCACTAAAGAATTTAGTTGGAGTACTTTCACCAGAGACGTTAGGCATTAGATCTATTTGGAAATTGCTGATTGCTTTCCTGTTTTGTTTATAAGGATATCATTTCAGAATCCATTTTCCTTTTCCTCTTTTATCTCAAAACATTTTTTCATCCTCACTCAATAGTGGTTCTGTACAATTTTGGCTATGCATATATTCAAGGTTCTCACTTGGAAGTAAAATACATGTTTTGTCAACATAAGTGGAAAAGGAATAACATACGTTTATCCATAATCTAAATAAGAGATGAAAAAATAATTTATATGTTTTTACAAGTTATTCTATCTCTGCACTCAATCTGACTATAGTAAACCTAATATTTATTGCTATTATCTATTAGCAATATTTCAGGTTTTCTCTTCCTTGCTTCCACTTAACATGGGTTATTAGCTGTAAACAAGCACAATAATTGCTTTTTTTTTTATTTGAAGATTTGCTGTTTTTTCAGAGTCCTTCAATTCAATTAAACAATTATAAGTTGAGTGCCTAGTATATTCTATGCACTATACTAGGAGCTTATAGAGGCCATGGGATGAGGAGTAGAGAATCACTGCCTTTCAGGGGCTCACAGTCCAGCATGGAGGACATGTATGTAAGTCATTCCATCATCAGGTAGACTGCGAGGAATGCTACACCTGAAGAACAACACAGTTCTGCGGGTATTGAGAGAAACAAAAAGGAATAACCTACACTGAGGTATTCAAGTTCTTGAATTTCTTTGATTAGTGACATTGTTCCATGATGCCTAAAATCTCCACTATACACAGTGCCAGGTACATACCGTAGTGCCTCCTCAGACTATGTTGAAAAAGAGTACACATATGAGGTAAAACTAAAGAACTCTATGAAAGGCTATATGGTAGAAAATAAGTCTGTTTCTTAACACATTCATCTTTCCTCTCTAGAGACACTTACTCTTCACAATTTCCTGTGTCTGATTAATTGTTAAAGATTTGTTTCTGGAAGATCTTTTTAAAAATTTCATTGAATTCAACCCAGTATAATAAACATTCTGCATGTGTGCTAGGTGTTGTGTTAGGTACAGGGAATACCAAGACTAGTATTCTGATCTCTGAGAGTTCACAGTATGATTGCATTATAATATACATTATTCACATTAGGATATAACTTGGAATGTAACATGGTTGATGATATAATACAGATACAGGGTAAATGTTCTGATAACTCAGAGGAGGGAATGAATGACTCATTGCCCCGAGGTCGGGCCGGGGCAGTTTCATAGAGGTCATGATCCTTCAGCTGGGACTTGGGGATGAGGATTCACTAGGCTGAGATACAGGCAAATAAATCCTAGGCTAAAAAAAAACATATGTTCAAAGAAACAAAAGACTGAAAATACATGTTGAGTATATCAATAAGTTTAGACTGTAGGATATGTGCAATGGTAGGTATGGCTAGAGGTTGAGGCCAGATTGTCAGGAACATCGAATTTCTAATTCCGTGAAGTTTGGACATCATCCCATGTAAGGGTGAAGGGAAGTGGTTGGAGGAGTATAAGTATGGTAGAGATCCGAGGCACATCTGTCTTTAGAAAGACATCTTTTTGTGGTCCTCTGAAAGAAGGAATGGCAAGGAAAGAAACTATAAGTGTGGGGGTCAGTTAGGATTGTAACTATGGCTATCCACTGGACAGGATGAAATGAGAAAGTGGCAGTGGAAATGAAGAGAAAAGAGATCTGATATTACAGAAAGAGAAATGTCAGGCTCCAGTGATAGGAACGTGTCAGGTATGTTCCTATCTCAGGGTTTGTGTGCCTGCTAAGAGGCATTCATGGATAAGTTAGACATAGTCTTTGTCCAATAGTCCAGTAAGAAATAGAACGTTCTTAAAATGGAGAGTAAGAAATGAGAAGAAAAGGGAACTCTGAGAAAACATCAACATTGAAACAGTGGGTGAATAAAAAATTATCGGTGATGGAAGTAAAGTGATTGATTATGAAGACAACATGAGAAACAGTCTAGAATAGCACAGAGGTGAGATTTAGAGCAACGAGAAAGTGTTCCTTAGTGTCTGACCACTGTTACCGAGAAGTCAAGTAATTGAGAGCTTAGAAAGTCAGCATTGACTTCTGAGGGAGAACATGACTTGTTTGACAAGAAAAGAAAAGTGAAGGGCCTTAATGGGAAAGGAGATAAACTGACTGACTCCACTGGCTACAAAATAGGCGACATGAAAAGAAGTAGGGCTGGATGTACCGTCTCTCCTTCTTATGTCTACTCAATGAATTTTGCCCAGGGTGGTTGGTAGATATGAAAGCAAACGAGAGCTGGTGGAGAGGGAGTTGGTTGTATAGAGTGTGAAAGATGTTGATCAAGGCAGGGAGAGTGTGAAGGCTCAGCAGAGCCACCATGAGACAACTGTTCCTGGCACTGAGCCTGGGATGTGTCTGTCCACTGCCTTCACTGGCAAGCCGTTTTGTTGTTTCTGTTGAGTATCTAATTTTATGTGTAAATCCCAACGAGGTCATTTTCTCTGTGCTTTTTTTTATTTCCCTCTAAAATTTTGCATCCTTCTGCTTATAAATTTGATAGTCATTTTTTATCACAGACGGGACCAACCCTGTCTACATCTTTCTGACCTGCATCGGTGTGAATGCAAAAAGTTTCTTTGAAAAGAGTATAGTGCCAAGTATTATAGAAGGTTACTGTGCTTAGATTGAGATGTACAGATTAGTGGCCACAGTCCTGATGTGGTGTTCTGGAAACAGCGTCAGTCTACACGAGGGTGGAAACCAAGGGAGTTTGTTAGGTCAGCAGAGCCCGGAGCTTGAAGCGCAGCTTTAGTGTACAGCATGCTTCTGTTGTTTATAACTTTCTGTAATGTGTGATAACAAAGAGCAGTGTGTGGTAACAAAGAACACTCTGTTACCATGAGTTATTTTAACCACCAGCCTTCGGCTGCTCAGCCTTTTTTCCCCCTTCTTCCTCACAGCTCTGTTTCTGGCTCCATGTCTATGTCACCCACTTCCACCTCCTCCCCAGCTGCTCCTCCTCGTCTCCTTGTGTGAAGTCCTTTCCCGTGGCTGTTTCTCCTCCATCACGGAGAATCTGCTGGAGGCTTTTGGCTTTATAACATTAGAAGTTTGCCATTATTTTCCCTCTCTTTGCATATGCATC
Source organism: Pteropus medius (assembly GCF_902729225.1). Lineage (NCBI taxonomy): Eukaryota > Metazoa > Chordata > Mammalia > Chiroptera > Pteropodidae > Pteropus > Pteropus medius. The sequence goes on from NW_024340692.1 coordinate 12,772,482, forward strand.
TCTACCAAGTGTTCTTAAAATTTTTGAACCTCAAAGTAAAGGGTATCCCAGGGCCCCTCTTGGTTTAAGGGAAGTTGGAGAATTGTATATGTGTGTGTGTGTGTGTGTGTGTGTGTGTGTGAGGAGTGAGAGAGAGAGAGAGAGAGAGAGAGAGAGAGAGAGAGAGAGAGAGAGAGATAGGGGTTGGGGAGGATATTGCACATTTCTTGTATCACTCCACTGTCTAAGCTGGGAAGGAGGATAAATTAGAAGTTTTGAGGGTTTCATAGGTTCATCTCTTCCCAGAGGACTCCTTGTTGTCTTTTTGATGCTACTAAGCCAAAAAATACAGAGTAAGTTTTATTAAACTGGACCTGGAAAAGTCACTGTGTTTTGTTCTTAAAAACCTGGCTTCAGACTCTGAATGGTAACCAAGCTCCCAGTGACTCCATCTGACCTTATGGAGAGAGGTGGGACGATGAACCCAGAATAGTCAAAAAGAAGCAGTTTCTTTCTCTAGAGACAGTTTCTACGTGCATTGCCTTTTATTGTGGCAAGAAATAGCAAGTGCTATCAGAAATTGTTGCTGTAAGCAAATGGTACATAAGGCAAGAGTATGTTGTAAGCTTTACTGATTATCTTGCATAAATTTCAAAGTAGAGAGTGATTTTTATAGCTTTTCCTGCATTTTGTTTGGCTTGATATATAGAATACAACTAAAATATTTTTCTTAAACCCCTTTACCTTTAAACCTTATTGTGTACATCTTTGGTGGTATAAATCATACCAAGAAGGAATATAAAAAAATAATCCAAAGATTTCAATTTAAAAATCCTTGAGGATTGGCTGTGTGACCTTCAGAAAGTCAATTAATGTATCCATTTCTCAGTTTCTGTATTGTAGAATGGGGGAGTTGAACAATATTAACTCTATTGTCTTGTCCATTTCAAGCATTCATTAAATAATAGAACAAATTCAGGACTGGAAACTGAATTTAAAGTCCATGTGTCTGGTAGTAGCTACCTAGAGGGCTGTGGTAAGGATTATAGACTGCCAAGCTTAGTTGGAAAAAAATGGGGCATTGATTAGTGATGTATACCTTGACTTCAATAGTGAGGAGTGGTGGCATGTGTTTTGTGTTTTGCCATTCCCGCTCTTACCCTATGAAGAGGGAACACAGGGATATTGTATTTTTATTCTACACACACACACCACCACCCCACTTGAACCAAATCATTGGTGAAACCATAGGCATAGCTTCTGTGTCTTTCCCAAATGGTTTAGCTTCAGTTAAATCAAATTTCTGTTTCTCTGTTTTATATATCTTAAAACCAAGGAGAATGGAGAAAAGAATGTGTGGATGATTCATTTTAAACACATTACCACCTCAAACCCAGCTCTTCTAAAAACTTGGTTACTAGTAGAGGATAAGATACTATATTATAGCTAGTTATCCACCCATTATAGTATATCATTGAACCCTAAAACTTGACTTTTATGACCACTGGCCTAGGAACAAAAAGATATAGAGAAATATGTATGGAGAATTATATAAACTCCATCTTAAGTCTGTTTCAAAAGTGATACTAATTTTTAAAATAATTACTCTAGAGTGTTTGACAAAATATGTTTCAAAATATCTAAGTGAAGTGTGGAGAGCTACAAAACAGTGTTTTTAGAATGCTAGATGGGATGGGTGATATTAATCAGATTTCAAGGTTCATGTTGACCCATCTGCCTCTTGGGACACTGATCAAAGTTTTGTGAATCCTTCTGATGCAGAGTTATTCATCAGAGTTCTCAGCACATAATTATGGACTGTCGGAACATTTTGGTTTTGTGTAATAAATGAGTAGCGTGCCTGTGGCTTGCTGAGGTGTTATCTTAATAACCTCCTAAGATAGATTGTTTTTCTTCTTTCTCAAGACCTGAGCAAACTGTCTTGTATCTTGCCCACCCTATCTCAAGTGCAGTTGAAAGTTTAAGAGTTAGATTTCTTTAAAAGTATATTTCCAAGAAGAAGAAACACAGTTTCTTATTTTATTCTCTTCTTTTGTTCTTCTTTTGAATTGGAAACATGACAGATTTTGTTTTTAATGCCTGGATCTTGGTAAGGATGGATAAGTTTTTCTCCTACCATGCCTGGTTATATACAGTAAGATGTTAGTAAATCGGTGTTGATAAGCACTGCCACATTTAAATTGCTGCCTGCATAATGCTCTTACTCGGGGATCCAATTATTTTCCTTGGTTTTGACAAGATGTCAGCTGCAATATGCACAGAGCGCAAGCATATCATAAGATACTATAGTGTATTAGAAATCTTTCCAGAGGAAAACTCAAGTATGTCTGGGGCTCCCATTCTGACTTCATCCTCTGTCTATGGACGTTTGTTTATATTTAGATTATTAACTGATATACACATGAGGTGGCAGTTAAGAAGCATCAATCATTCTATTTAGTGATCATAATTAACAGGTTTCTGGGAATATTTTTGCCTTCATTTTTAAGTTTGAGAGTATAAAGAGATGGAGGGAAAAATCATTAATCATTTATTGGTAATGGTGGTAGAGATGGTTGTTTATAATAGTTTCAAGAGGGAAATAGAGGTGGCTAATTTACAATAGAATTGTATTGCACACCTACTCTGTGTGGCTCACTGTTGAGAATACAGAGGTGTTTCAGATACATAGCCTGCCAGTTTATAATGCCGGTGAGAAAGTAATATTCGTCAGGTTAGGCTCGTTGCTGTAACAGACTCCAGATCTCAAAAGCTTATTTTATTTATTTCTAATCAAAGTTTATTTCCAACTAGTTGGGGGATTTCCAGATGTTCTTCCAGGGATCCATGCTTTATCCACTTTAGGGTCCATTCTGGAGGTCTACAGTGTTCTCTCCATTTAGCCAGATAAGGAGCAAAGGAAAAGAGGATTACACATGGGAGGTCTGAAAATGGGTAAAATCTCTCCTGCTCATATCCCATTGGCTAGAAGTTGAGTACATGGCCAAATGAAGGTACAAAGGAAGCTGGGAAATGTAGTCTGATTTACTAAACAGCTAACAGCTTCTGCCATCAGAGGTAAGTATGTGCAACAGAGGAGAAAGGGTTGAATGTGGTGTGGACAGGAGGGGGAAGCCTGGGAGAGAGGAACTAGATGCTTATAAATATTTTGAAAAGAAATCAAGTGGGTCATTTTTGTACCAGTTGTTCCTGGCAGTCATATTCCAATATAACATGGTAATCCTCAGTGACATGTTGGAATTTGAGTGTTTGGCTGCATTGAATGTACAAGCTCACTGTGTAACCCAAGAACTGCTAAGGGATCCATGGTTGCCAGTCAGTCCTGGAGCAAACTCTACCATTGTGACCAAGAGCCAGCCAGGCAAGTTTGGAAAAATGCCCTGAAGAGTGGAAACCCTGTTTATGGAAATCGGTTTCCCTATGGAGCAGTGAATGAAAAAGGACTGTGGAGGGCAAGCAGAACCACCTCAAATGCTGCTTTCTAAAGAAGTGACAGGATTATGAAGCTTGTATGATGTAGCAGAAAGACGATCCAATAGAAGGCTTGTTTCTAGGTGTTGCTGCTGACCAGTATTGTGCTGTTTTTCTCCTTACTTTATCTTTCTAAGACTTGATATCTGTAATATATCTCCCATGCCCTCATCCTTCTCTCATTGAAGACTCTCTGGGATTTCAGGTTTCAGCCAACTATATGTCCTATTCAAGGTCAGGGTTAGAGTCAGAAATCTAAGGGGATGTCCAAAAGCTCATTAATTAGGATAAATAATATTTTAATGTAAGATTTGAAATAACCAATATTAATACAAAAAAATCCATCATGGTCAAAATATCAAAATTTAAAATAGAACAGAATTAGTAATACTAATTTTTCCTTTTGCCTCAGCTCTAGTATGGCTCAGCATAGCATTGTTCATTATCTTGTATTTATTTAAAATTTTGATATTTTTGTTCATAGAGGATTTTCTTGTATCATTGATTACTTAAAATTTTCATTAAAATGTTATTTATTTTGATTACTTAGTTTTTGGAGCCCACTTAAATAGTGTATGTGAGGCAAATTCCTCTCAGTTTACCCTAATCTGAGCCTCGATTTACTTGCTTCTGTACCCCCAGCGCCTAGCACAACACTTGAGATATGGTAGATGCTCAAAAAATGCTTATGAATGCAAGAATGGTGGAAAAATAAAGGGGTAAACTAACAGATAAGGTATGTTGGAATTGAAAGAAAGGATGGTTTTGGAATCATGGCGCACAGCTTCCAGCTGAATCATGAGGCCAGGTTTTATAGTGGCCTGGTACACTCAATGTCCTTAGGTCTTACCAAGCAGGCAGATTCCTGCACAGGCACTTTTATAAAACAGCATTTTCCAAAGAGATCCTTGTTCGTAATCTTAAATTGTTGTACCTGTTTTCCATTTTTTAGAAAGAGACTATTCATAGTATCCTCTCTGTCAAAGACCTATTTCTTTTTCTTCTAATTTCTGTTTTTTTTTGCGGGGGGCCGGGGGAGGCTGTGTTTATGTTTATCATTGAATTTCTCTTGTGTGTTGGGTGCTTTCAGTGATGACAGTAACCTTTCGAAGTAGTGTTTTTTAAAATTTGTTTGTTTGTCTTTTATTCGACTTTCAAAGGCCAAAATGGAGGCTGATTTTAGTTGAGTGGTAAAGCTAGAATTTCAACTTATGTTTTTCTGCCTCCATAATCCATGCTCTTCCCAGTACTGAGGACATGCTTGGGGATGAAGAGATTTCCCTGGTTGTGTCTTGAACTGTGTCCTAAAGGCAGAGAAACAGGATAAGGACTTTGAAACTGTCCCGACCTCTGCTGATTAGAGGAACGGTTACTGGAGAGCCAATGAGAAAATCCCATCAGTAAAACAAGTTATTTCAGGTTTGCATAAGTTTCCAGACTATGTGGCCTCCCTTTTTAACTTTCTTCACTATGGTTTGCAGATACTGCAGGAAAGTCGGAATGTGGTATACCTTTCAGAGCAAGTGTAGGGCAGGCATCCAGGCAGTCTTTTTTCTAGTCTGGCTTTTACCAGTATTTTAAGCTTGTAAAACTCTAGGCTTCAATCTCTTTTTCTGTGAAGAGGGAGTAATTCTAGTACCTACCACTTACTATCTTTATTGACAGTCATTGAAAAGATATAAAGAAAAAGAGTATTTGTAAGTTATAAATAGCATCTACACAAGATTTAAGTGTTTGGAATTTGTTCCCAAAACAATATGACCCCATTTCGGGAGATCAAAGGAGATAAAGAGATAAGCTGAAACCAAACTAAAGTAGAACATGGTACAGGGAAACCACTTATAATACGAACTATCTTGTTTGTATTAAACTGTTTTACATTCGAAAAGTTTGGGTATTACAAAGACTTGGTTCAATTTAACAATATTCTAAAGAAGGGAGGCTGCATTTTCAGCAAATGGCCTGGAATTTTTTTTTTAAATAAAGGAAGAGTAATCATTTTTTTGGGAGGGGAGAGGGAGGAGGGCATTTCAAAGCACAGATTTCTTTTGTTTAGGACATTTATTTATTTATTCATTCATTCAATGCCCTCTCTGAGCTCTAAAGTTGCTAAACACATTCTTAGTAGCTTCAATAAAAGTACAGCCTGGAGCTAAGAACTTTCTTGCCAAACTTTAAGCTAGAGCACATTTTTTTGTCATGTTAGAAACCCCAAAAAGAAGGGGGATTATAATGAAAAATGCTGACCTGTCCTTAGTAGGACAGGTCCACAATAATAATGGTTGTTCTACTGCTTTACCCCAGCCTGACTGTAAAGGATCTCTTGGTTTCCTTTTGTGGTCAAAAGATGGGGTTATTGTTGGGGCAGCTGAATGTATGTCAGGCACTCTGTGGCAGGATCTTTGGTTCTGCTTGAGCTATTTTGGGGGCTCTGTAGATCTCCAGAGAGCCCTAGGGCCATGCAAGGAGATTTATAGTTATAGAATCGTATGATTTGGAAGGGAACTCAAATTGTCTAGATCACAAGTTGCCAGACTGAGCTCTACTAAACCCAAGAGTTCCACAGAACAGTGGGGTGGGGCAGGTGGGAGCAGGGCTCTGTAGAAGCTGCTGGTGGAGTGGAGCCATGTAAGTAAGGGCAGCATGCTCCATAACCCTATTTTAGCCAAAGCACCTCTGCTTTTAAATGCTTTACATATTTAGTTTGGTATGAGATTAGATTTGCAAAATGGATTGCATTGATAAGAATAATTTTAAGACCACTGATTTGGCATAACTTTATCTCAGTCCAGGAATTTTCTTTACAACATATTAGAGACCTGATTTGCCCAGCTCGAGTGATAGGGAACTATATGAGTCAGGGCCCACTGAAGAGACCAGAATCATACCAGTCATTTTGACGGAGTGAATTCAATATAAAGAATTGTTGTTCTTAATAATTCCAAACAATTCTTAATAATTCCAAACTAGGTATTGGAAAAATGAGGGATTAAAAAGGGTGAGGAAGAAGTACCTGCAGGAAACATCTGTCATTCCTTGAGATGGGAACAAAGGGAAGAAGTTGGAATTTTGAAGACTTACAAGCTCAGTGAAGGGTCCTCTGGAGCTGGAAACCAAATCTCCAAGGAGGAAAGTCTGTGTTGATGAGGAGGGATCTGGGAGTGTTAGGAAAACCACAAATTGGAATTAATTGCTGCTGCCAAGATGGACTGTTTTGGGGTAATGCTGACATGAATAGAAGAACATGGAAGGAGCCAGCTTTTTCTCCCTCCTCTAGTTTTCCTTGGGCACACCTTATTGGTAGAGGCTAACAGGAAATCCCTTGGAACTGTCTGGCAAAGGAGAAATGTGGTTGTAGATTCCCAGCTTTAGCATCACAGAACACAGCACAGTGGACGGTTTTGAAGATGAGAAGGAATTGCTTAAAAACCAACATAGGAACTCACCCTTTTCCAAGGTGTATAGTGTTGAATCAGCTTTAAATAAGAAACAAAACAGCAGACAAGGAAACAAAAACTTTCCCTTTTGGAGGGAATTTATCTTTCCTTCTAAGTTTTCTTCAGGCCAAATATACTCAGTGCCTTTAGTCTGCCTCAAGGATATATTGCACAGACATTTTGGTTGTCATCCCTTGGTCACCTTCCAGCTTGTTAGGGTCTCTTAAATATGGTTCTCAATCATCAATACCTATTGAAAGCCTTAAGAATGTGCATACTTTTTGTCTTAGCAATTCTGCTCCTTATGAATTTTTCATGTTCTGCATGGAAATTTAGCTATAAAAGTATTAATTTTAAAGTTGATGATAATTTAAAAAACTAGGAAAAACCATAAATGTTCAAAAATAGGGGATTGGTTATACTGTGGAGTACTCAGCAGGTATTATAAATGATGAAGTAGTAAATTTAACAGTATGAAAAGGAGGTCACATTTTTTAGGTAAAAAAGGCAGGTTACATACATACATACATACATACATACATTCACATTTAAAATTAAAAGATTGGGAAGATATATACTAAATGTCCAACATGAGATTGGTGATTTTGTGGTAGAGATAATAATAAATGCTTTTAATTTCATCCTTCCAATTAGTTGTATTTTAAACGTATTTTCAATTAAAGTATATTTCCTTTTACAATAAGGAAAAATTAATTTGGTGCTGAGAATGGAGCATAACACTATAGATAAGTTTTGACAAATGCATAGTATAATGGAATTATAATTTCCCTTTATCTGAAAAATATAGTTCTATTAAGACAGCCTAAGATTGCATTGTTTTTTTCTTTTTCTTTTTTGTAGTTACATCATGTCGTTTCTCTGTAAGCTTATAATTGTTTAAAATTCATTTTTTTTCATATGTAATCATAATTCTCATGGGATAGTAGGTGGAATCAATTAGTAAAGCTTTTCCTACTCTCTACAGATTTAAAATGCATTTTAATCAACTTTATTGGGTTCTAATTTACATTCAGTAGAATATACTCATTTTAAGTATAAAATTCCATGACATTTGACTAATGCATACATCTTTGGAACTACCATTTCAGTCAGTATATGGAATATTTCCATCACCATAGTACCCTTGTGTCACTTGGCAGCCAGTCCCTCTGTCAACTCTGGGCTGAAGCAACCACTTCTTTACTTTCTGTTACTATAGATTAGATTTACCTTTCTTAGAATTTTACATAAATAGAATCATCCAGTATGTTCAGTGTGTTCCTAGCTTTTTTGTGTGTGCACTATAATCTTCTTGAGATTCATTTGTTGTTGCATATTTAAGTACTTAATTCCTTGCTATTGCTGAGTAGTATTCTGTTTGTATGGATATTTATTGTACAGATGTGATATCCATACACTTGTTGATGGGCATTTTGGTTGTTTCCAGTGGGGCTATTATAAATAAAACTCCTGCGAACATCCTAAAATCTATTTTTAAGGCCAATATTTAGGACTATATTTTAATCTCTATTAAATATATTTTATTTAGTTTATTTCCATCATGTCAACTCACCTAAGCTTTTTTAAGAGCTCAATTCTATTATCTGATTTATTTGCCATCCTTCTCATGTGTGCAGACTACTTAGTTGATGAATATGCCTTTTAAATCTTCACTGTGAAGCCATATTGGTGGAAAGATTATTGGAGCAGTCAGGAAACTATATATGCTGCCCCTTAACTATGTGATTTTGAGCAAATCTTTTAAACAAGAAATTTTTAAACAAGAAGTTTCTATACCCAGAGAATCAAAAAAGATTGCAGTAGATGATCTTCAGATTGGCTTCAATTCCATTATTTTGTGGTTCTTTGAAAATGCCTGATGACAAAATGGAAGCAAAATCTCATTTACCAAGATCATAGTTGCTTTGTAGATGACACGGATGGCTGAGATCAGATGGCTGAAATGTAACTAGGTCCTACATTGATGATTTAAACTAATGCCACCTAAGAAGCCTCAATACAGGGGTAGGGCACCAAACATGGCTCTTCATGGTGATGGTGTTTCCAAATCATTGGAATGGGGGAAAAAAATCTGTTATGATATGAGAAGGGATCCAGTTATAAAATATAGAGCCATAAGCAAATAAATCCAATTGTGTAGAACTTCCATATGTGACAAAGGAGAAAATGAGTGTAGAGATTGGCAGCTGAAGAGATGGAGAACAAGGATGGAAATGTGGCTAAATTTCTTTAGATTGTGAGGTTTGGCAACATCAGCCCTCTAGAAAGCATTATCAGAAGGAGTAGATGAGTGTGTTTACAGGTATATGAGCCACAAAAGGCCTAAAAAACAAGTGTTCAGAAAAGAGAACTAAATCCCTGGAATTTCTGTGATATAGCCCAGGTGATGAAGATGCCAATTCATGGTTTAGGTGGGGCACTGTTTCAACCTGAAACCAAAGCATGGTTTGGGGACAGAAATTGAAATGATTCTGCTCCTTTGGAGATTCTAGTTCAGGACATTGACCATGCCCAGCCTGGGGCTAGCTTGGCAGTAAATTAGCAAGAAGACTCTTTAACCCCTTGGGTTGGGGAAGAAAGAGGAACTAGCCAGCTGGAAGGGAAATGGAGATACAGAAATGCCAGAGACTTGGAGGAAAGAATTGGAACTCACTCTTGTGTAAATCTGAGTGAATAAAACTGGAAACTTGAACCTTGGCTCTCAGTTTGTATAATAGGATTCTACCAGTTGCTTTGCCAGTAACTATTTTGTATACTGTGTTTTAAACAGGGATTTGTGTGTATATACATATAAAATATACACGGATCAATCATAGGGCACTTTTTATATGTCAGGTGCTTTCTATATATTTTGCATGTTTTAGTTTACTTAAACAATAATTCTGTAAGGTAGATGTTTATTATTATTCTTGAAACTGAGGCAGAGAGAAGTTAAGTCATTGGTAGAGTGAGGGTTTAAACCTAGGCAGTCTGACTTCAAGATATACACTCTTGACCATTGTGTTTTGTTGCCCTGTACCTGGTCAGGATTGGGGAAGAATGCTGCGTTACCCAGTAGGGGCCATCCTGAATTTATCGTTTGTAGCTGTGCATTATATTTCCTAGTCAGTTTTGCTCATGTTGTCACACCCTGTAAGTCTGTCAGCTCTTTAAGCATGGGAGTGGAGATATAGGCTTCTTTTACAAGTGAGCCCTAGAGTCAGTAGCCCATCTGTGCGTTAGAATGTCCTGGGCACTTATTAAAATTTCCAGGCATGATCCAAGATCTTCTGAATCTGAAACTTGTGAGGTGAGACTGGAAGGTGTAACACATCCCCAGGTACTTTGGGTATATGCCGAGGTTTGAGAACCATTGCTTTAAGCATCCTGTACTTAGATGAATGTTACCCATCAGTGCTCTTATGCAAGCCCTACTGTAGTGATCATTGTTGTAAATCATGACAGACTAATGTATCTGTCTCTACAGTACTATAGAAGTCAGGTGGTGTGTATTAGAGGAACAGGTGTGCAACACAAATGTAGTGGTTGCAAGGTTATAAAGCTGGTTTCTAGTTTGAGATTGGCAGCCATTTAAAAAAGAGAGAGAAATACTTTCTTAAGAGGCCAATATTTTTTTAAAAAAAGTAATAAAGCCAAGCAAAAAAGTATCATAAATATATACATCATGCTTTATGGCTAAAGCATATGCTTTTATTTAAGAGTTATTTTACTACTAATTTGGGCTTTCAGTTCTATTTAGGGCTATATGAGAACTATAAAGTGATGAGTGTGACTTTGCTAGGCTGCTCATGTACATCACAAGGTTCTTTTTTTTAAATTTAATCTGCTTTTATAGAAGAAAGAAACTAAATAATCACAACAGCAGCAAAATAATATAACAACAAAAAAAAGCAGTACTGTTAAAAAAGCCAGTTCTCTGTCATACGTAGAAATCTCTGTAATGAGCAGGATGTCATAAAAAAAAAAGTTCATGCTTGGCTAGACTTTTCAGTAAATTGTAAAGAGGAAAAATGTCATGTTTTATTTACAGTGAATGCATTTCATACATAAGAACTAAATCTTGATAGCTCAATAATGACTATTTAAAATATCCCTGGAAGTTTTATAGAAAACTTCCCTCCCTCTGCCACATTAACCCATTATTGCCCAAATGTTGTTAATTTTAATGGATTGAAGATGCTCTGACTCTACTGTCGTGGAAGAGTTCTCCCCACTGCTGTCCCCCGCATGAAAATGTACAGCTCACCAAGTCAGAACACTGTATGCTGGTCCTTGTGCACTTGTCAACTAAGGGCTTCATAGCTTGGCCTTGGCCCTTTTCACAATAGTCCAAACCTTGCTAGTGGTTATGACTAGCACATAAAGCCCATCTTTAAGGGATTTGAGTTGTGTGTGAGCCCACGTTCAGATAATGGTCAAGCCTAAATATTGTTATCAAGGCGAACTCTAAGAGAGAAGATGAGTACTTGAGAACAGTCTGTGGAGGAAAGAACCACTGAAAGATGCTCAGAACTGGAAATAAAGGATGAGAGGACTATTTCCATGATTAGAGGAGGCATCCTGGCACAGCTTTGCCTGGCCTTCTCTAGCATCTGAGACAATAGGATGACCTAGCAGGTGAGTATAGTATATACTGAGCACCAACCTTTATGTTGCACAGAGTTGTTGGCTTCATTGTCTTGCCAAAGAGACGTCACCAAGGCAAGTATATGCTACCTATTGCTTTTCCTCTTCAGGTATGTTTCTTAATGTTGCGTTGTTTACCTCTTGCTTTGCAATAAGGAATTCTTGTAGCTTTTATGAAACTCTCAGGGTGACTTTTAAAAAGATATATTAAGAAAGTACTTTAACATTATAAAACCACTTAGTAATTTTTCTCCCAAAGAATAAAAATGCAAAATTAGGAATTATGGGTTCCAAAGAATATGGCAAAAGGAAAACTGAATTTTATTCTTCTCCCTCTTGTTCTAACAGTTTTGGGAGCAGACATGTAGTAATAGGATCTCCTGAAAGGTAACAATATTAGCAGCTGTCACTTAAACTTTTGCGTAATCTGTTCTTTAACACTTTGCAGATATCCATTTATTCCTTTTAGAAGTAAAAATATGTGATCCAAAATATGAAAGTAGACATTGATGGAGACTTCAAGGTCATGGATGAATTAGGAATAGCTTATTTCAAACCCTGATTCTAATCCAACCCCAGCATACTCCATTGGCAAAGCTAGTATTAAGTTTGGCTTACAGACAGTTAACCGATATTACTTTCAATTTCCATAGGATCATTTCTGGAGTGTTTATAAGGATTCCTCTGTACCTTGGGAAAAAAAGAAAAAGAAAG
>NW_024340692.1:12786833-12800315 GCF_902729225.1 Pteropus medius
TCTGGAAGTAGGCATGCGGTTGAAAAATAGTTGAAAAAATAACATTTTGATGTTGTGGGGGGAAAAGTAGCCTGATATTTAACAGGTAGGTTCAAAAGAAACTTTAGGTTTTTCAAATTATAATGATCTGAGAAAGCTACTGTTGGCTGTTAACAAACTCAGAGACGGGACTATAGTATACTTGTAGGTCCATGTACCTTTAAATTATTAATGATCTTTACATGTCAATATTTTATCTCTAATCATTCTCTCTCCTGGGGATAGCAACTGGAAAGTTTATGAGCCTGGGGTTTGGAATGGCTAAGAAGCAGATCCAAAAGCTTAGCTACCAGCTGGGCAGCCTCTCCAGTGGTTTTAGGTCCAGAGGCTTAAGGGGACCCAAAGGAGCAACCTGCAAGTCTCAAAATCTGGAAGACAAGGTAGCCAATTAATTCCCCAATCATAAAGTTTTAGAGCTGGCCAGTATCTTAGAAATCTACTCTGCTCAGCAAGTTCCTACATATTCAACAGGGCAGTTTTATTGAGCCTTATCCAAGGCCCTCAAGGCTTCATAAAACTATGAGTTTTATAGTATTTCTACTAATCCCAACATTTATTGGAACTAACTGTATTGTCTGGACATGAACAAGCCACTTACTTTTCTGGGCCTTACTTCTCCATAAGTGAGACAAGGATGTTGGATTATAGATGATTTCTAAATCCCCCACTTTTTTGATATTCTTTTTATTCATGACTAGACATGGATTTCTTGGTCAAGTCTGCATTGAGAAGTTGAATAGACATATTGAATATACACACACATAAACATGCACATACACAGAGAGCAAAAAAAAAAAAAAAATAGCCCTAAAACCTCTAGTCAAGAAGGAAAACACTCTCTTGACAGCACTCTTTTGATGTTTCCACTATATGATTAGTCTTTCTCCTTCCGTGGTCTAACGGAGGCAGTTGTAGGAGTATGTAGACTGACTTTCTTTGCAATTAATGACAGATGGAAAAGTCTCCTCTGGAATTCTTGCCCTTTGAGTGCCAGGCTTTTCTCTAATTTATTATTTTGATTCTGATTATGTAGACTATACGTGGTCATTGTAAGCAGATTGGAAAAACAGAAAAATATAAAGGAGGAAAAATAGTAAATTTATCACTCAAAAGCTTAATATTTTTTGGATATCATGTTAGTCTTTTTTTCTTTGCATATATATAAACTTTGTTGCCCTTTTCCCCTTTTGCGATTTGGAAGTCATAAGTTCTGCTTATAGGTTAAGATTAAGTTTAAATAAATAGTGTACGACTTTTTATCCAGTTATCAAAATCATGAATGAAATACTCTGTTGATTCTCCACTTGTGTAAGATAAGAAATATAGCATCTTTCAACAACTTTCCTGCACTGGAACTTTAGAATTAGATTATTATGATGATTAAATATTTTTAATACATTTTGCATTTTCAATTAAAAATAATTTAAGAATATGCCTTAATTTTTTATAAATGACCTTTAATTTTAATTAGAACATTTGGATTCCAAACTCAGCCCTTTTATACTAATACTTCTCCATTTTTGAGCTCTTAATTTGGAGTCCTTTCTCTATCAGTTGGAGGATTTTTGGTAACTCTTTATAAGAAGGACATACAGCATAATGCTTTCTGACTTCATACACTCTGAGGATTTTCTTGTTATCTCTACTCAAGAATGGTGATTACTGGATGTTGAACAATTGTATTGTAATCTTTTTCTTTCAAAGCTGAGAGGTGTTTCAGTTTATTTCTGATTGTTGTTATTGTGGTGGAGAGGTCTGGGATCAATCTTTTTTCCTGGTAACTTTTTTTTTTTCCCCTTGCTTTGATGCTTATGGTTTTTCTTTTCTTGAAATGAGACATTATTAATTTGTTTCCCCTTTTAGAATCCAGTTTGCTATTCCTGTCTTAATTGTGGTTTTAAATTTGGCAAGTCTGTTTTTTTATCCCCATACTGTCCTCAGGAGTTTTCTCCCCATGTGGGTTTGCTTTAGTTTCATATATAAAGTTCCTAACTTGAATCTTGTTGAAAAGACAAATTGGAAATTCTCAAAATATTCTCCTGGTTCTGTACATAAAACTCTTCCATAGGAATGCTTTTACTCTAACCCTTTGTGCCTATTTCCTTCTTTTGACAACTTCTTTTTATAGCATTTTTTACAGCATCTTTCGTATGCTCTTTCTTTGTTCACTCTTTTAAAGGAGCTTCTCTGTTTATGCAAAATAAAGTGTGGAGACAGTGCATCAGGCAAGGTCCAGTCAAGAGACAAACCTCACCAGTAATTTGAAGAGGGACAATTTAATGTAAAGTATTATTAACCAGTCAAAGGTGTAGAATACTAAAAATGAATAAAAGTGGATTCTAAGAAACATATGAATGGCAAATGCAGGCAGCGATGCTTCCTTTAGGGCTGAGGGGAACTGTGCAAGGAAGGAACTAAGAATTTAAAAGAAGGATCTTATCTTGCCCAACCAAGGTTGAGAATTAGACCCTATTGGAAAGGATGTGTTTGCAGCTAACTGTGGTGGACGTATTTACTGGGGTGCTGGCCAGCTAGAGCTGTTTTACATGAAGCCTCTGCTAGAGTGCCAGCTAGCCACAGCTATTGAGCAGAAAGTCACCCACCATGGTGCCAGTGAGGTACTAGAGAAGTTCACTGGAAAGTAAGTACCACTGGGCCTCACACACACTGCTGCAGCAATGCAATAGAAGCAAGAAGAAAATCACCCCAAAGATAGAGAAGCCCCTACTTCTACTCTGTCTTGCAGTGTCCCTTCAGCTACTTCTATTGACAACGTCTAATATTACACCAGCTGGCAAAAGAGAAATGTTTACAGGGTCCAGCTCTAGTATCACAAAGCAAAGCAAAGTAGAACAGATTTTGGAGTTGTCAAGAAGTTGGCAACTGGCGGAGATGGGCTCTCTGAGGCTCAGATGAAGGAAAGCAGGAGTAGTTTTAGTATTGTTCTCTATTATCTGGTCAGAAATCTAACAGCCTAGAATAGCAGGGAGAGAGCTGGAGCCGTAGCATTGGTGGCAAGGAGCTTAAGCTTTGTGCTGATGAGTTTCTTTTTCATTCTTGTTCGACAACCAAGAGGTGGCTGGGAGAGTGCCCTTGCTCTGCAAATGGTGCAGACATCAGCATCAAGGACAAACTGGAAGTATGTACTTCAGAGGGTTTCCCACTGAGGGGCCTCCCTGCCTACATGCTTCTAGAAACCCTGCTGGTGTTCAGATAGGTTCCCAGCTGCCCTACAATAATGGGTGTTAATGAGCTTCTGCTGAAACCTCTTCCATACTGTGCCAGAGTGTTCCATACAGTGCCAGATGTAAGGTCAGCCTTCCCTACAGACAAGTACCATTTGCACTTTTATTAAATAGAAATGCCTTGAAATTTCTGGTGTATGAATGTTACACTTTCTAAATTTCTTAAAAGATGTAAGTTTTTTTTTTTTAATATTCTTTGGATCATTTAAATGAGATTATGAAAGGAGACAGTATACACACACACACACACACACACAAACACATATATAGATAAACATATATATACATATACATATATATACACACATACATACACTTACATACCAGAAAGTCTTATATTTTTATTATTTTATTTTAGTTTTTTGGAAGTCTCATATTTTTAAATGTGCCACAAATCTGTTTACCTATACTTATTTTAACCTTATGTTAAAAAGTCCAGTCCTCTTAGTCTGCATATCCTATGCCCTGTCTAATTGAATGAGGTACTATGTGATGCCATCTCAGGGCTAAAAATATACTGCATGCTTTAATTGTTTAATTTTAATGAGCATCATCTATACATATAGTGTACCCAAACTCAAGCATCTTAAACAGACCTCTTCACCTGGAATATTCTATACTTGTCAGTTTAGTTAATTTGCATCATAATGATGTATAGATTTAGAAATATTTGAGTTTTGCTACTTCACTTTTTCTGGCCCATAGGAACTTTATAAGGTTAATTTAGAGAGTTCTGTTTTAGTAGCCTGTTTACTAATTGTTAGAACATGACATTTGTGTTACTTAATACATTAAGGTGGGAAGAGCTGGGAATTTGTATAAAATAAATTTGATATTAAATTTTGTAAAATGACAGAAAATTTCTCACTTTGGCTATTGCATAGTATTGGTATGAAAAGGTTCAAAAACAGTAAAATAAATAATATAGTATATGAAAATAAAACAAATAGTATACTTAAAAAATAAGCTGTTTCATTTGCCCTTGACTTATCCTTCATTCACTGTTTCCCAATCAATGCTCCTTTTTCTGTCTGGGTTGTGTTGCTGATCCAGCTGAGTTCTGTGAAAGAATGGCTCTGATTTAGGGAAAACCTGAGAAGGGATTGGGAAGTGCTTTTTCCTAGGAAGGGCTGGTTTGCAAACACCATAGCTTGGGGAGTTCTATTCATAAAACAGAAATCTAGACTACAGAAGAAAAAATAACCAGCTCTCCACCTTTGATAGCGAATAGGATATTTCATTGCCCTTTTCTAATTTCCAAGATCAAACTTTTTTCCTTTTCTAAAAAATTAGGAACAGTGCCAGTTTTAATCTTCAGGCATCTATGCTCTGCTCCCAGACAATGGATACCGGTGTACCATTCATGTCTACAAATATAGCTTTCTGGGGGATTAGAACCCATTTGTACCTGGAACACAGTTAACAAGTCTACATGCTCTCTTGCTATTTTTTTCCTTCTAAATTAGCTTTCACTTTCACAGTTTGAAGCCCATATCCCTATATGAAAAAATGTAAGTTACATAGTTTTCTTTCTGACATTGGTTAATTTTATACATCTTCCCCAAGCAGAAGGTATGGAATTAAGTACTGGTAGGAAGGTGATGAGCTAAATGGGGATGTGGAGCCTGCATGTTCATATTATCAATCCAATAGATATATTTTCTGAACTAAAAATTAGTGGTGCAGAAAATATGATAGTCAAGGAAAACCTTGAACTAATGTGTAAATTTTATGTACTGTCTCTGTGCTCTGCTGTGTAAAGCTTTAAATTTTTGATAGTAACATCCTTCAATCACTTCTATTTGTGGATTTTTATCTTATGTAAGAAATCCTTCTTTATCTCAATATTTTAAAAAATCTCAGGTGTTTTATTCTTATACTTTTATAATTTTTCTCCTCATTTTGTCTCTCTATTCCTTATAGAATTTATTTCTAAATATAGTACAAGTTACAAATCTAGTTTTTTTCTTCAATAAATGTCAGGATTTTTTGGGCATTGTTAAATAAAGTCTATTCTTTTCTTACTGAGATAATATGCTACCTTTAGCTTAAACTAAATTCTCATTTTTACTTTATTTTATTACTTGGTTCTCTCTTTTGTTTCAGTGGTCTATTTGACAATTATTGAGTCTACAATTCAGCATTTATAAAAAATGTCTTACAGCTTTAAAATATGTTTTGACATCTGGACACAATGTTTCCTCTCATTATTAGTCTTTTTCAAAATTTTGTTGATCTTACAGATTTCTTTTTTCATGTTAATTGGTCTCAGAATCAGCTTGATAAGTTTCATAAAATATCTTGTGATTTTGATTAGAATTGCATTCAATTCATAGGTAACTATTGAATCTCACCATTCAGTTTCTGATATTTTCCCTATTTGCTTATGTCTTCCTTTATGTCCTTAGTAAAGTTTTATGATTTTCTTTACCTATGTTTTTCACTTTGATTATCAATAGGTTTATTAGTAGGATATTTCACACACACACACACACACACACACACACTCTCACACGCACACACTAAATACCTTCAGCTTTTAATTGGTTGGCTGTGTGTAAAAAGTTATTTTTTCTATGATGACCTGGCGTCTGGCCAACCTATTGAACTCTTTTATTTGCCTTAATGTTTCTTTTTAATTCTTTTTTTTTTAGATTTTCTATGAATTCTTTTCTAATATTTATACCTCATTTGTTTTCATACCTCACTTGTTTTTGTAATTTAATTGCTTTATTTAGGACCATTGATATACATGGTTGAGTTCTTAGTGGTGAGGTGATAAAACAAGCTTGTTTTGCTTCTGATTTTTAGATACTATGCCTCTAATACAACACCATTTTTAGCATTTTTTAAAACATGCATTGGAGTTGAGTCTTACCAAAAGCTTTTTAAACCTCTGTTGAGACAATCATCTGGTCAGATTTCTGATTTTGTTAACGTACTGAATTACATGAATAGATTTACAGATGTTTAATCATCGTTTATTCCTAGAGTAAACCATTTGTGTTGGTGGTAGGATTTGGTTTTCAATAATATTATGCTTTCCTGTACCAATAGGCCAAATATATCGCCCCTCTTTTCAGTATCTGTTACATACATCTAAAAATTTCTTTCACGTTGTTATCCATTGTATTACATGTTTTATAGGAGTTAGAACCTCACTAAGTAGGGAATACAAAAGAAGTAGAAGAAAGGACAAGTCTCATACATTTTGCTCCTGGGAATATTTTGAAATATACAAATTGCATCCTTAGCTAGACCTAAGATAATGTTGGCTCAGAAATAATTTTTTCCTTTGTGCATTGTTCTTTAAAGAAATGGATCTCAGTTTTTTAATCATTGGTATGTTAAACTATTGCAATAAGGAATCAAGTGACATAAATGAGTTTATTCCAAGTGCTTTGTCAATAAAACAGCAATAAGAATTTGTGTCACTTGTACGCTCTACTTACTGTATGTATTGCATTCTTAAATATGCTATCTAAATTATTCTCACAGCAATGATGGGGACAGACAGAAGAGTTATCATATTATAAGCTAGTATTCATTCCATCTCTGCCTTGGATGTTTTGCATGTGAAAACTAGGCCCTCTGTGTGGTAGAACCTAGCATAGAAGCAAAGTAAATTTAGAGCCCATTTTTTTCCCTTCCATTTCCTTACCACTCCCAACGGTAATATCAATATGAGGAAATTAGCAAGGAATTCTCAAGGAAGACCTTCTACATCATAATGATTTTCATTTTGAACTGCCTTTTCTTACTCCTAAATTAATCACTAAGCCGCAGGGCCAATGTGTCATTTTCATCTGACTCTGCATTCTCTTGAGTTCCTTTGGGTCAAAGAATGCATAGTCCTATACAGACAGTTTTTACAACCTGGCTACTGAGTGTGGGTAGGCAAGGAAGTAATACAATCTTCATATTGCGATGATGAAATCATGTGAGGGGGAGGTGAAACAGCTGAAAACCTTGCGGCAAAAGAAGTGAAGACTGGGAGGGTGAGGACTCCTGTAACCCTCTCCAACTCCTGTGTCCTTTTTTGCTATCCGACTTTAAAAAAGCTCAGCTGTCCTAGACAGAGGAAGCTGTCTCAGAATATCCTAATCACAGAAAAACCAAAGGAGCAGAACAAAATGTTCATTTGTGCCATTCTAGAATAATTCTTCACGGAATAGACACAGTACAAACTTATAGCAAGAATAGCACGTTGCTTTTTTTTTCCTAGAATCGTTCTAGGATATCATGTTGGCCTTCATGATGCTTTTTTATCATTACAATATTTTACTGTACTGTCATATAAACATGAGACCTTAAAAAGAAATGTTGGCATCACATTTTTATATTAAACTATGCTAATATATACTCTGTATAGTTCAGTCTTTACAAATGTCCAATTAAACCATTCTGTAGCAATTTACATGAAGTTCTAAGTCTAGAATGGAAAGTCCTTTTTTTCTCTTCTTATGATTCAATGTAATGTTAGCGGTTGAGCAGCAACCATCATAAAGCAGACAAATAGAGAATGGTGTGCAAATTTAACTAAACCAGAAGATTGGGGTAGAAACTGTATCAGAAGCATGCAATAGATAGTTCAGAAAGTAGAGACTAGCAGGCAGGCCCTGAGCCTAGAAAATCCATAGGAGGGAGTAGGATAGGGCCTAAGAATGGTACCTGTGAATAGGATTGAGACTTTTGATTCCGGGGCAGAGGCTGGTTGACTTACGGGGAAGAAAGGGAGTACTATGCGAATGCCACATGTAAGTGAGCTGGGAGGGAACCCCCCAGGTGGAAGGGTCTAAGCATTAGATACAATTGAGAGGGGCCATCACTGAAGGTGATAAGAAACAGGTTATCCAGGAAGAGATAATGCTTGTTAAATTGGAAAGTTGCAATGAAGACAGAAATGGAAGACTTAGTATAGGCAGTCTTGGATTGCTGAGAGCAGAATGAAGTGAGATGTAAAATTTCATCAAGTGAGAGGTTCAGGCTAGGCTGGAATTTTCAAACTAGGAGCTTGGTTGAGACATCTTGCGGTAATGCATCTGGGCTACAGGGGCTGGCAATTGGGCTCAAGGAGTTGTCTAGGCTGGCCAGGAACCATAGGTTCCAAAAGGAAGGATGTATCTAGAATACAACATGACCTTTTATTAAAAGTAGGAGTAGAGTTTTGGTTCAGATGTAGAAAATATCAAGAGACCTTCATACTTACTCTGACAATGAGCATAAGCAACACAATCAAAGATATTTAAACCAATGAGAACCAAAGATGCAAAAAATATAAAATTAAATTTCAAAAAGTAACAAGCCCTTCCTAGAAGAAACCCCGGGCTGCTTTCATCCCTGGAAGGAAGAGTGGTGGAAAGAAGAAGAATCTGTCATAGGTAGGGTAAGAACAAACTAATTTTGAATGGCTGCATACTGGCCTGCATGATCGTTTAGAACACCAACGTTTCCTAGTCACAGAATAAGCCTGCACCACCCTCTCTGTCTTTCCGGTGGGCTTTCACCAAGTGTATAGGTATTGTAGGCATAAGGCTGAGGGCAGAGCAGAAAAACTGAGAGTTTTTTCTTAAGTCACATGCAGCTTTTTCCAATAGCAAGGCAGTGGCCTGTTGAAGGCTGGCTGGGGACAGGGTGGGAAAGCTGAGAAAAATCCTGTCATGACACTCCAGTGTTCTCTAGTCACCATCAAAAGTTGAGGGTATCCAAAAGCAGGGCAGAAAGAGATCTCTAGAGGTGCAGAAAGCCAGGAGCTCTTCATGGAAAATGATAAATAGAATTTCTTAATAACCCAAAAAGATGCCTGTTGGACTTTAAAGCTGAGAGAGAGATCCCCTGGTTTGGAAAACTGATGATATGTATAAAAAGCATAGAGAGATCTCTGGAATCTTGTGAGTGCTCAGAAGTCCTACTAAAAGAGAATCCTGATCCTATCCTTAAGATAGTGAAGCCAGCGGTGAATTGAATCTAACTAGGGCTGTAGTAAATTCCAGACCCATATCAACTATAGATCAGGTGACTCATTGCTTCCTTCCCCTACCAGTGACCTTACAAAGAAGGGGCGAGGCTTTTTCTGTGGATAAATATTAATGCAGTCTCTGTTGTTCTTTCACACAAAATGTTCAGCACAAAATAAGTGATAAGACACATGAACAGATAAGTGATTGTGACTCTTGACCAAGAGAGGAAGTAGTCAATAGAATTAGACACCGAGATGGTCTGGTATTGGAATTATCAGGCAGAATTTTTAATAATTTTGCTAAGTATATTCAAAGATCCACTGGAAAAAATGAACAGCATACAGGAACAGATGTGGAATTTCAGCAGAGAGATGGGAACTTTTTTTTAAAGTAGGGGCAGGGGATTTTGGAAAGTCAAAGAGATCAGTAGGCAAAGAAAGATGGTTTTGTATAAGGATGTGACTTGTGATTCCGGAGAATTGTCAGTTTACTCACTGTGATGCTTTTCTGCCCCCTATTGTGAATGTGTGGTTCATAGTTGTTATTTATGAGGAGAAAAGATAACAAATAAAAGACAGAAAAAAAAGAAGCAAAGCCTACAGACAGTGTCTGAGTTAGAGAAATCAGTGGCTCAGAAAGCTAGGCTTATAGGTAAAAAAAAAAGCCTGGATTCACTTCCTTTTCCTTTGCTCTGGGGATGAGGCTTGAGCTCCAGGTCCATTTGTGATTCCTGTACAATCTTCTCATAAGGTCATAATCTTTGTCTTTTTTTCTTAGCCTTACTTGGAGAAATCATTCATTTGAAAGGGCAGATGCACCAGGAAAAAACCGAGTTCCAAAGTTCCAGAACAGAGATGAACATCTATAGATATTTTTAGAATATTATATTTTCTTTACCGTTAAATTTTATTTTTTCACATGTAAAGGAGATCAGGGTTCATAGCAATGGGCATGTACTTTTTGCATAAGCCCATCATTGAGGCCTCTTCTTTGAAGTTTCCTCAGTGAAGACCATTTATTCTTCTAGAATTAACAGGATTGACATTTCTTTGCCAAGAAGTGTCAAAGGGTCCTTTTAGTATCATTGAAAAAGTTGAGTAAACTGTTTTTTTCAAGCTGCATTCTTCTGTTCCCTAGGAAGTCAGTTTGACCTTTTATTTTTTATTTTTTATTTTTTTATTTCATATTTGATTTTTATTTGAAGAGGAGGGAACTGGTTCACAAAAATGTGACTCTACATTCTGTCTTTCAGTCAAGGACAAATAATGAGTTTGTCCAAATACCTGCTGAATTTAAGCCTTTCCAGGAAACGAAAAAAATGCTTCTCTTTATTTATCTGTGATTATCCATTATAAAATTGTCGTCACCTATTTCTGTGCTTCCTGTTTAGCTTTTTAGAATAAAAGTGTTATGATATCTTTATTAGATATTTTTATTGGGTATGGGCCCAAAGAAAAATTCAGTTTGAAATTAGGCAGGACCAGCTCTATAATTTGGAGGGCCCAATGTGGTACCCTTTGTTAAAAAGTTTTTGAGAATTTTAAGATGGTATGGAAGAGCATTAAACCAAGTGTGGAGCCCTTCTCAGGGTGGGACTCTGTGTTACTATACAGCTTGTGTGCCCATGAAGCAAGGCCTGGAATTAGGATTCTCTCAGTTTTGGTTCTTTGGGACATTGCTGATCTTTCGTGAAGCTGCTCTTCTGGATATTTTAGTATTGTGATCTTGAATGAGATGAAATTTAGGAGCCTGGTGTTATGAGGGATGTGTGGCCAGGATGTAAAGCTCTGTAGGTTGTGCACTGCACAGTTCTAGGGAGCACCATTTGATTTGTGGCATTTTTTCTGGCATATGGCAAAAAAAATGTCTTGAGAAAGAAAAATAGCTTTTCCTAATACACAAAGATGCTATTTGGGCAAGTAGTAGCTGCTTTTGCCAACTCCCTTTTCCCTAACCATTAATATTTTGTTTCCCTTATAGATCTAATTCCTCCTCGTGACTGTAAGTGCCCACTTGACCTTACAATTTGTGTCTAAGTCTATCTCTTCTTTCTCTCGTCTCTCTCTCTCCTCCGCTCTGTTTTCTTACTTCTGTTTTTTTCTGTCTTCTCTTTCTAGCCTTTACTTTGCTCCCAAAGTCTGGCCCCGTAGAAAGTCTGAGAAACTGGCATTTGAGTCATAGGTTGAATTTCATTCAGTTTGTCCCCTATTCCAAGGATTACTCCATTTAAAATCTTCAGTTCTAAATGGAAAAAAAAAAGGAGATTTTAACAATTTAAAGGAAATCCTGTAAGCAGATGGTACCTATCTCAGCCATCCTTAAAACTAGAAGCTTAAGAGGGAGTCCTGTATTTGAAGCTCCATCCATAGGGAATTTATATGAAGACAGTGAAATAAGAATAAAATCCCCAGAAGGGTAGTCTGATTCCCAAACCATCAATGTTAATCTACAAATACAGGTTCTCTGAGCTGGTCCAACTTTGCAAGGCCATGTGCTATTAGAATTGCTTTTGTGAGCTGCGTTGGTAACCATTCTAATGTTCTAGGTTGCTCTGCTGAGCCTATCTAGTAGGGTCCAAAGAATCAGGGCCAAACTGAGGTTAGATGGTAACAGTGACAGGGATAGACATCCTGGCATATGGAACTAAACTGGACGTAGAGATAGTTACACACAATCATCCTATTAACCTTTCACCATTATCCTCATCATCTTGACAAAGTGGGGCAGAAGATTTCATTTGTTGGCTTGCTCTTTCCAGGATATAAACGTCTTTCCTTTCTTGGTGCTGTACTTGATGTTCATTTTAACCCTATTTTATCTGCAAAAGAAATGTTTTCAGGAACAAAGAAGAGTCCTGTTATAAAAACCAGACCATCTATAGGGCTCCCCCAACAAAGTTGCAAACTGGCTGTTGTCTAAAAGCTCTCAGTGCTGAATATGAGCTGGCTTGCTTGAATATAAGAAAGCCTGTATGCATTCTCTCTCAAACCTGGTCACTGAGGACTGTCAGTACCACCATTTTTGTTTCTTTAACAGGTCTATAAACATGCTACATAGCAAGCAAACTGCTTAGAATTTCAGGTCGAACCTTTCTGAGAAGGTCCTGTAAGCTTTCTTTTTTCTTTATCTTTTTTTTTAATTTTTATTTACTTATTTATTTTTAGGCAAGGCAACCCTTGGTTGACCTCACAGATTGCAAGGACCTTGTCAGCTTACGATCCCTTATTTTTTTTAATTTTTTATACCTGCAGCACACACCTGGTCTTCCTAGGTGGTCTCTCATCCAAGTACTAACCAGGCCCAACCCTTCTTAGCTTCCAAGATCAGATGGGATCAGGATTGTTCAAGGTAGCATGGCCGTAGACTGTAAGCTTTCTTATAAGATTTAACATGACACATTATCTTTTAATTACATGTTTCATGTTATCTTAAGATTATAAGCACCTGAGAGGCAGCTACTCTGTCTAGATCATCTTGGAACCCCCTTTGCCTGGCCCTGACTTTGGCATTGAAGGAGCTGAGTACAGGAGCTGTTGGTGATGTTGAGAGACATACAAAAATAAGATCAGGAACAGGGATGCAGAGGCATCCTTGATTTAATTTTACCTGGAATTTAGAGTAATCTCAGGCCAGATTCTGCTTAGTCAAACTTGACATCTATAGCTTTGTTTCTCAGAATAGCCCAGGAAAGAGAAAACAGAGGCTCTTGCCAAATTTATTGATGTCAAGAATGACAGCTCTGTATGCTAAAAAGCAGGAAACCCCATTTGCCCTGTTCATTCTTGGTCCAGGACATAGAAGTAATGGAAGGAAGAAAGATGAAGCATATCTGTCATCACCTTTTCTTTTTCTCCAGAAAGAAGAAGGCAGCATTTTGAAAATCAGGATAGCATCATAATGATTTTTAAAAAGCCCTAGATATCAGTGTTAGACTGACCCTTATTAAGTCCCAGTAAGGTTAATTAGCAGCTCCTGTGGCAAAAGCCTCGAGATCCCATTATTTGGATTAATATCCTTGTTTTTAAAAATAGAATTTTCTATGCACGAGTGTGCCAAGGAGCAAAATGTTGAAAACTACTGGCTTTTCAGATGATGTGTTGAAGAAAACACATACACATACACCCACCACATACAAAACAAAATTCCAGAAAACCCATTCTGGTTTCAAAATTTCCCAGTTTAGCTATCCATAATGTGCTTTTTCTTTTTCTTTTTCTTTTTCTTTTCTTTTCCTTTTC